>NW_026615813.1:0-37399 GCF_000801105.2 Raphanus sativus
TGATTATTGGTTCCAAATAAAGCTTCTTAGATCGTGGTTCATCCGGGTTTGATAAGAATCATGAAGATAATGGCATATGTCCGAACCAGCTTATCTGGAATCATCTGGATAGAAGGTTGGATATTGACACGATCCTAGGAAGGCTCTGGAACAGATGGGATAATCCTTGCAGAAACGAATCAAAAGACTCGAGTTTCTCAAGGCATGTGGATTGATTGATGATTTCAAAGAGTTGCGGAAGAGACTCCTTGACACTTTTAGATGGCTAGATTGGATATGACACACCTCCTTAGACACCTAGGGCTGCTGGATATTACACACCAACAAGAGAATTGCTCAGAGAGAATTCACAATAAGAAAACAAGTTTTTGACTGAAAAGATGATTATTTTATTACTCAATTTCGTGCCTAATATATAGGAGAGATGGCTGCACATGCACAGCATCTCGAAAACATAAGAAAGGAGTAAAACAAAGGCTCCTCTCGAAAATACAACAAAGACCAACTTAAAGACTAAATGTTTTCGAAAACAAAGACATAAAAACATAGCTTAATATATAACATAAGGTCTTCATGTGGACAGACCAAGATCAATCATCTAGGAGATAGGAGAAGTAGACTTGTGGCCTCGTTAAAAACCTTCCTTTGGAAAACCCAGTGGGACGAAACCAAAGGTTAGGAAAAGAGCACACACAAGCTACTTGCCTAGATGATGATCAGCTTGAAGGTGGAGTAGCTTGAATGATGGTAAAGGTGTCTTGAATGATCAAGCTTCGGCCAAGACCAATGTATTCTTCTTGTTTCCAAGCATTCCTCAATGTTGCACCCTCAGCTACAAGCTCTTCAGGTTCAGGTTCATGCTTCCATTCCTTGGTGCTTTCCATGATCATATCATCCCCTCCCTCTTCAAAAAGATTTGTCCTCAAATCTGCTTTACCTGCAATAAAGGGGACCAAATCAGCAACATAGAAGTTTGAAATCAGATTACACTTACCTTGCAGGCCTCTTAGATAGGCATTGTTGCTGTTTGATTCGGATATAGAGGAAACTCTGATCCATTTTGTGTTCTTTGCATTCCTACAACCTGATACACTGACACAAAACAAGTTAGTACACAAACATTTATCAAAGAGTAAGAGTCTTATCCCAAATTTGTTTCTGCTTGGTTCTGGCTTGTATGATTCATCTGGGGGTGCTTCTTTGATGAGGATAAAGCCAGGGACATGTTGGTTCTTGTTCAGATCAGGTGGCTTGAACCGATTGTCTTCCTCACGCTTGTTCTTTCTCCTTGATTGCTTCCAAGCTTCCTTATAATCTGCACAAGGCTCTTTTGACAAAGACAAGTGCATCATATCTGTGTAATCAATAAAAGAATTATTGAAAACATGATCAATTACCTTAGGATTCTCACCTGGTCGCCATAGATAGGATTGAAATATTTTGAACTCAGAAAAATTCAAACAAAGCACACAGAGGATCAGCCGATTTGTAGAACCCATAACTCTTTCATCTGAAAAGATTTGGACATGATTCCAATTCGACGTGAGACCCTGATGAGTTAAGTTTCCATAGCAGTCGAGTTTGTTGAATAATTCCTTGTGGTTGTTGAGATATGACCCTTGGACTGCTCCTATGTCAAAGCTGGCGGCTAGACAGCTTCCAAGGTTTGCTTGTTGCATCTCCAACTTAGCCAAGGACTCATCACTGGTACTCTGATCCTTATAGCCCCTCTTTTCACCAGTACCTTTCTCAGCTTCTTTTGGACAAGTCAAGTGGGTTATCATATCAAAGAAAGTATTATAAACAAGAATATCTCCAAAACACAAAACAGTATGATTCCTCCATCTATTATGCATATCAAAGAAAATATTACAGACCCAAATATCATCAAGGAACATTCTTACATGTTCAGAATCATCTGCAGCACATAAACAATCAATCTCAAACTCATAGATATTTTCAGACTTCGCAATTTCAAACCTAATATCAGCATGATGCAATTTTGGTTCATGAAATTTCTTAGGTTCTTTCAAGACATATGTGGATGCAAAACACTCAGCAGTGACAAGTTCATGCCTAGGAAAGTTCACAACAAGATTTCTAGCAAGTGAATCACAAAGTGTTCTGCCAGAGAAATCAATTGGCTTGAAGACAGGTTCAAAAATCTTTTCTTGATGATTCATAAATTGTTCAAGACTCAAAACATGACCAGAAATATTTTTATTTATATTTTGAAAACATTTTTGATCAAAGAGGTTTTCTGGTTCAAGTTCTTTAAAAGATTTAGAAATGTTATCAAAAACAGATTTTGAAACACAAAAATCTTTGATTTTGTCAAGATCAAAACATTTCACATCATGAGCACTAACCATAACAAATATTTCAGGCATCGAGACAGCCATATTAAACTCCTTACAGTGCTTTTGCAGATCATAAAATAAAGATTCAGGAATGATTTCTGATTGCAGGCTGTTCTGTTGTTCCAAGTCCTTTTCTTGTGTCAGCTGCTCCAGTTCTTTCTCTGGTGAGTCTTCTTCTGCAACCTGTGACACTGAAACAAGTCTACTCGGTTCCACCGGTTCAAGACAAGTTAGTTCATCAAAGGAATTATTAAAATTAAATTCAGACTGAGGTAAGAACACAGAAAACTCTTGTCCTTTCTCAAACTCTCCTTTTACCAAAGATGTTTCGGTTTGAGCTTCTTGAAATGATGTAGCTGAGTCTGGTTCTGCAACTTTGAGTTCTGAGACAGTAGTAACTGGTTCTTGATGCTGTGTTTCAATGGCTGCACATGTTGTGTTGCTCCTTTTGAATTGCCTCTCCACATCCATCATTACTTGTAACAAAGCCTCCTTATCTTTTTCACTGAATAAACAGAATTGTTTATCTCCTCTAAATGGCTTAGAGACTGTCTTCTCCTTGCTGTAACTGATTGGTTTCTTGCTAGATGAACCCATATTACTAGATGAACGAGATCTCTTGCTGTCTGGTTGTTTCTGAACCGATTTTGAAGGATAAAGCTTTGTCTCAGATGGTTGGCTGCAATCTCTGCTCCACTTGTCTCTTTCAAACCTTCTTTGTTGTGGAGTGTCTTTGATAACAACAGCATGCTCCTGGTTTCTCTCCAACTGACCATACCCTCTTGGCTTGTACTCATCTCTGGATAATCTGCTTCTCCTTTGCTGCATATGCTCCTCGTATATCTGCTGCTGTTCCATTCTGAACTTCATAATTTTCTGCAAAGTAGCAGTCTTGGCAGTGTTGATTCTTCCTTCATGATCTCTTGCCATTGTACCTGAGACAAAAGAAAGAACACAGCCAGTAAGTAGTTCACAGCAAATCAAATAAGATAGATTATGTTCAAAGCAATAAGACAGATCAGAATCACACAAATCCAAAACAGAGACAGATAAAGCAATCGATTACTTCTGCAACAAGGATCCGAAAAGTCTAACACTAGAAACCAGATCAAACAATCCTATTTTATCAGATTTCGAAACAAATAACAGAGATCAAAACGAAATCAATGAGAATATGAAAGGATTACAACAGATCTATGATAAAAATTCTCAGATTTATCAGATTTCAACAGCAGAAACATAGATCTATCTAATCTCAGCAGAAAATGAATAGATCTAACAGATTTAACACAAGAAACACACAGATCTGATTTTTTTTTTTTTTGCTAAGTAGATGAACAGTAAAAACGAAAATAATCAGAGAAATAGATGAAGAACACTTCCCTTCCAGAGTTGCTCTGATACCACTTAACACGATCCTAGGAAGGCTCTGGAACAGATGGGATAATCCTTGCAGAAACGAATCAAAAGACTCGAGTTTCTCAAGGCATGTGGATTGATTGATGATTCAAAGAGTTGCGGAAGAGACTCCTTGACACTTTTAGATGGCTAGATTGGATATGACACACCTCCTTAGACACCTAGGGCTGCTGGATATTACACACCAACAAGAGAATTGCTCAGAGAGAATTCACAATAAGAAAACAAGTTTTTGACTGAAAAGATGATTATTTTATTACTCAATTTCGTGCCTAATATATAGGAGAGATGGCTGCACATGCACAGCATCTCGAAAACATAAGAAAGGAGTAAAACAAAGGCTCCTCTCGAAAATACAACAAAGACCAACTTAAAGACTAAATGTTTTCGAAAACAAAGACATAAAAACATAGCTTAATATATAACATAAGGTCTTCATGTGGACAGACCAAGATCAATCATCTAGGAGATAGGAGAAGTAGACTTGTGGCCTCGTTAAAAACCTTCCTTTGGAAAACCCAGTGGGACAAAACCAAAGGTTAGGAAAAGAGCACACACAAGCTACTTGCCTAGATGATGATCAGCTTGAAGGTGGAGTAGCTTGAATGATGGTAAAGGTGTCTTGAATGATCAAGCTTCGGCCAAGACCAATGTATTCTTCTTGTTTCCAAGCATTCCTCAATGTTGCACCCTCAGCTACAAGCTCTTCAGGTTCAGGTTCATGCTTCCATTCCTTGGTGCTTTCCATGATCATATCAGATATCTTCTTGCTCACAACACTTATGAGATTTATTCAACTTCCTGGTTATTCTCCACTGATTAGTGGTTCCAAATAAACCTTCTTAGATCGTGGTTCATCCTGGTTTGATAAGAATCATGAAGATATTGCCATATGTTCGAACAGGCTATTCTGGAATCATCTGGATAGAAAGTGGGATATCTTCTTCCTCACAACTCCTATGAGATTTATTCAACTTCCTGGTTATTCTCCACTGATTAATGGTTCCAAATAAAGCTTCTTAGCTCGTGGTTCATCCTGGTTTGATAAGAATCATGAAGATAATGGCATATGTCCGAACAGGCTAATCTGGAATCATTTGGATAGAAGGTGGGATATCTTCTTGCTCACAACACTTATGAGATTTATTCAACTCCCTGGTTATTCTCCACTGATTAGTGGTTCCAAATAAAGCTTCTTAGATCGTGGTTCATCCTGGGTTGATAAGAATCATGAAGATAAAGGCATAGAAAGTGAATCTGGAATCATCTGGATAGAAGGTGGGATATCTTCTTACTCACAACACTTATGAGATTTATTCAACTTCCTGGTTATTCTCCACTGATTAGTGGTTCCAAATAAAGCTTCTTAGATCGTGGTTCATCCTGGTTTGATAAGAATCATGAAGATATTGCCATATGTCCGAACAGGCTAATCTGGAATCATCTGGATAGAAAGTGGGATATCTTCTTACTCACAACTCCTATGAGATTTATTCAACTTCCTGGTTATTCTCCACTGATTAGTGGTTCCAAATAAAGCTTCTTAGATCGTGGTTCATCCTGGTTTGATAAGAATCATGAAGATAATGGCATATGTCCGAACAGGCTAATCTGGAATCATCTGGATAGAAGGTGGGATATCTTCTTGCTCACAACACTTATGAGATTTATTCAACTTCCTGGTTATTCTCCACTGATTAGTGGTTCCAAATAAAGCTTCTTAGATCGTGGTTCATCCTGGTTTGATAAGAATCATGAAGATATTGCCATATGTCCGAACAGGCTAATCTGGAATCATCTGGATAGAAGGTGGGATATCTTCTTGCTCAAAACACTTATGAGATTTATTCAACTTCCTGGTTATTCTCCACTGATTAGTGGTTCCAAATAAAGCTTCTTAGATCGTGGTTCATCCTGGTTTGATAAGAATCATGAAGATATTGCCATATGTCCGAACAGGCTAATCTGGAATCATCTGGATAGAAAGTGGGATATCTTCTTACTCACAACTCCTATGAGATTTATTCAACTTCCTGGTTATTCTCCACTGATTAGTGGTTCCAAATAAAGCTTCTTAGATCGTGGTTCATCCTGGTTTGATAAGAATCATGAAGATAATGGCATATGTCCGAACAGGCTAATCTGGAATCATCTGGATAGAAGTGGGATATCTTCTTACTCACAACACTTATGAGATTTATTCAACTTCCTGGTTATTCTCCACTGATTAGTGGTTCCAAATAAAGCTTCTTAGATCGTGGTTCATCCTGGTTTGATAAGAATCATGAAGATAATGGCCATATGTCCGAACAGGCTAATCTGGAATCATCTGGATAGAAGGTGGGATATCTTCTTGCTCACAACACTTATGAGATTTATTCAACTTCCTGGTTATTCTCCACTGATTAGTGGTTCCAAATAAAGCTTCTTAGATCGTGGTTCATCCTGGTTTGATAAGAATCATGAAGATAAGGCATAGAAGGCTAATCTGGAATCATCTGGATAGAAGGTGGGATATCTTCTTGCTCACAACACTTATGAGATTTATTCAACTTCCTGGTTATTCTCCACTGATTAGTGGTTCCAAATAAAGCTTCTTAGATCGTGGTTCATCCTGGTTTGATAAGAATCATGAAGATATTGCCATATGTCCGAACAGGCTAATCTGGAATCATCTGGATAGAAAGTGGGATATCTTCTTACTCACAACTCCTATGAGATTTATTCAACTTCCTGGTTATTCTCCACTGATTAGTGGTTCCAAATAAAGCTTCTTAGATCGTGGTTCATCCTGGTTTGATAAGAATCATGAAGATAATGGCATATGTCCGAACAGGCTAATCTGGAATCATCTGGATAGAAGGTGGGATATCTTCTTGCTCACAACACTTATGAGATTTATTCAACTTCCTGGTTATTCTCCACTGATTAGTGGTTCCAAATAAAGCTTCTTAGATCGTGGTTCATCCTGGTTTGATAAGAATCATGAAGATATTGCCATATGTCCGAACAGGCTAATCTGGAATCATCTGGATAGAAGGTGGGATATCTTCTTGCTCACAACTCTTATGAGATTTATTCAACTTCCTGGTTATTCTCCACTGATTAGTGGTTCCAAATAAAGCTTCTTAGATCGTGGTTCATCCTGGTTTGATAAGAATCATGAAGATATTGCCATATGTTCGAACAGGCTAATCTGGAATCATCTGGATAGAAAGTGGGATATCTTCTTCCTCACAACTCCTATGAGATTTATTCAACTTCCTGGTTATTCTCCACTGATTAGTGGTTCCAAATAAAGCTTCTTAGATCGTGGTTCATCCTGGTTTGATAAGAATCATGAAGATAATGGCATATGTCCGAACAGGCTAATCTGGAATCATCTGGATAGAAGGTGGGATATCTTCTTGCTCACAACACTTATGAGATTTATTCAACTTCCTGGTTATTCTCCACTGATTAGTGGTTCCAAATAAAGCTTCTTAGATCGTGGTTCATCCTGGTTTGATAAGAATCATGAAGATAATGGCATATGTCCGAACAGGCTAATCTGGAATCATCTGGATAGAAGGTGGGATATCTTCTTGCTCACAACACTTATGAGATTTATTCAACTTCCTGGTTATTCTCCACTGATTAGTGGTTCCAAATAAAGCTTCTTAGATCGTGGTTCATCCTGGGTTGATAAGAATCATGAAGATAAATGCATAGAAGGTGAATCTGGAATCATCTGGATAGAAGGTGGGATATCTTCTTGCTCACAACACTTATGAGATTTATTCAACTTCCTGGTTATTCTCCACTGATTAGTGGTTCCAAATAAAGCTTCTTAGACCGTGGTTCATCCTGGTTTGATAAGAATCATGAAGATATTGCCATATGTCCGAACAGGCTAATCTGGAATCATCTGGATAGAAAGTGGGATATCTTCTTACTCACAACTCCTATGAGATTTATTCAACTTCCTGGTTATTCTCCACTGATTAGTGGTTCCAAATAAAGCTTCTTAGATCGTGGTTCATCCTGGTTTGATAAAAATCATGAAGATAATGGCATATGTCCGAACAAGCTAATCTGGAATCATCTGGATAGAAGGTGGGATATCTTCTTGCTCACAATACTTATGATATTTATTCAACTTCCTGGTTATTCTCCACTGATTAGTGGTTCCAAATAAAGCTTCTTAGATCGTGGTTCATCCTGGTTTGATAAGAATCATGAAGATATTGCCATATGTCCGAACAGGCTAATCTGGAATCATCTGGATAGAAAGTGGGATATCTTCTTACTCACAACTCCTATGAGATTTATTCAACTTCCTGGTTATTCTCCACTGATTAGTGGTTCCAATCAAGCTTCTTATATATTGGTTCATCCTGGTTTGATAAGAATCATGAAGATATTGCCATATGTCCGAACATGCTAATCTGGAATCATCTGGATAGAGAGTGGGATATCTTCTTACTCACAACTCCTATGAGATTTATTCAACCTCCTGGTTATTCTCCACTGATTAGTGGTTCCAAATAAAACTTCTTAGATCGTGGTTCATCCTGGTTTGATAAGAATCATGAAGATAATGGCATATGTCCGAACAGGCTAAGCTGGAATCATCTGGATAGAAGGTGGGATATCTTCTTGCTCACAACACTTATGAGATTTATTCAACTTCCTGGTTATTCTCCACTGATTAGTGTTGAGATGAGAGGCTTAAGTAAGAGAAGATGAGGCTAAGTAAGAGATGAGGTTTCTACACTATTTGGGAAATAGTAGATAGTGAATAGTGAATGCACACTATTCACTATTACAAAAGTTACCACAGTGACAATGGTAACTAAGTAAGAAGAAGTGAAGTGAAGCAAAGACACCAAGTGGTGTGGAAGGTTAGGATGCGCAGCTAAGGTTTGGATCACAAACCTTGTGACCGTTTGGAGATAAAGAAGGCGCGCTATGACAGGCTGTAAAGGCAAAGGTATCTGGTCAAGATACCTTTGGCATCAAGCGTGTGTGCAATGTGGTCCAAGTATTCAAACCAGGCGCTCCTCCTCTCCTTGACTCTACATGCTTTGAATAGTGATCAGAACACTTTACCTTGTCGCAAACCCTCATTAGTTGTCTCTATATATATTGTAAACACTCTCTGATTAATGATTAAGCAAGCAATGAAAGTCTCTTAGACATTTTAAGAATGGTTCTTAGTCTCTTTGTCTCGGATTAGTCTTTCCTTTACTCAAATCTCTTCTTAATCTCTCTAATCTCTTCTCTAATCTCTATTACTACACTAGATCTCTAGAAATCTTATGGTATCAGAGCCAGGTTGCGCAAAAAGCAACTTGTGTTCTTGAGTGTTCTTGAAGAATCCGGAAGCTAGATCTTTGAAGAACAAGTGTTGGTGTCCGTTGGTGTTTATCTTGGAGATCCAGCTTCAAGAAGGTGTCGGTTGAAGTTTACCAAGTTCAGAAGTGGTGTTAAGTCTTTGTGGTGTGTTGCCGTGAGCTGCAAGGGAAGATCTCTAGGGTTTTCTTGAAGATTCACACTCAAAGCTCAAGTCTTTACAAGCGGTTTGTGTTCAAGGTAAAAGATCAAGTCTTTGTTACAAGTTGCTGAGTTAAGTTGCTAGAGATGGAAGGTAGCATGAACATGAAGGTCTCGGTTACTTTTAAGGGAACCAACTACCTAGTTTGGTCTAGGATGGTTAGGACTGCTGTGGGAAGCAAAGGGCTGTGGAGGCATATTACTCCGGGTGAAGCTCCAAAGCTAATCACTCAAGGAGAAGAAGGAGATGGGAGTTCAGGCAATGCGCTTGAGAAATGGGAGCAAGAGGATTGTATGGTACTATCAGCTCTCCATTCATCCTTGGAGCCGAGTCTGTTGGATGCATACAGCTATTGTGAAACAGCCAAAGAGCTGTGGGATACTTTGAAGAAAGTGTATGGAAACACTTCCAACTTAAGCCGGGTGTTTGAGGTGAAGCAAGCTATCAATGTACTTGTTCAAGAAGACATGGAGTTCACCAAACACCTTGGGAGGTTCAGATCACTCTGGTCAGAGTTGGAGATGCTTAGGCCAAGCACGGTTGATGCGGATGAGTTAAACAAGAGGCGCGAGCAGGATAAGGTCTTTGGGTTGTTGCTGACTTTGAATACAGCCTATGGTGGTCTCATCCAGCACCTATTGAGAGAAGACACTCTTCCAGATCTTGAGGAAGTGTGTGCTAGGATCCAAAAGGAACAAGGGTCTATCGGTTTGTTTGGAAAGAAGGGAGAACTCTCTCTTGCTAACCATGCATCACACTCGGATCAAGAGGAGACTCCACAAGCAAACAAAGCTGCGCATGGAAAGTATGAGGAGAGGAAGTTCAATGGGAACTGTGACCATTGCAAGAAGCAAGGACACAAGAAAAGCCAGTGTTGGATCCTTCACCCACATCTCAAGCCGGCTAAATTCATGAAGGATAGAGAAGCAAGAGCTCACCTCTCGGATGGAACCAGTGGAGCAAATGGAGCTAGTACAAGCAAGGCACAAGATGGTGAGAAGCGTGAGATAGACAATGGGAAGTCTCTGGTGGCCTATACTGGTGGTTCAAGCAACACCAGTGAGTATGTGACAAGGGCAGACCTAGACTCTCTCATCAAACTCTTCAAGGAGAATGGTAACACCTTTGGGTACTCTTATGGTGCTTCCTTGATTGCTAGAACTGATAGGTTGATAGATAACTCTTGTGATATGCATAATCATCTCAAAGAGTGTGGTATTGATAGCATTGATCATGCATACTACTCGGATCATGCATACAAACCATTCAAACCTTCCAGCATTCTAGCTCATCTTGCTAAGTCTCATTGTCATGCATCTCGGCCTCTCATTATTGATTCTGGTGCATCTCATCACATGATTAGTGATGTTAAGTTGATTAAAAACATTGAGCCTGCTTGTGGAAATGTCATGATTGCTAATGGTGATAAGATTCCTATTAGAGGAGTAGGAATGCTTAAACTGTTTGATAAGGAGTCAAAAGCTCTTTATATGCCTGATTTCACTTCAAACTTGCTTTCGGTTAAGAGATGTGCAACTGATCTTAATTGTAATGTTATCTTCAGTCCTAATGATGTGAAGTTTCAGGATATTAAAAGTAGCAAGATGCTTGGCAAAGGAGTAACCAAGGGAGAGTTATACATGCTTCAAGATCTTACTTCTATTGCAAATTTTAGTTGTTCTTTTTCTTCTGTGTCTACTAGTCTAAGCAAGAATGCATTGTGGCATGCTAGACTAGGACACCCTCATAATAAGGCTTTAAAACTGATGGTGCCAAGTGTTTCTTTTGAGAACAATGATTGTGAAGCTTGTATTTTAGGCAAGCATTGTAAAACTATTTTTCCCAAATCGTCTACTGTTTATGAAAAGTGTTTTGATCTTATTCATTCTGATGTGTGGACTGCTCCATGCTTGTCTAGGGAAAATCAGAAGTATTATGTCTCTTTCATTGATGAAAAATCCAAATACACCTGGTTAACCTTAATTCCAACCAAAGATAGGGTGCTTGATGCATTTAGAAATTTTCAAGCTTATGTAACTAACCATTATCAAGCCAAGATTAAGATTTTCAGGTCTGATAATGGAGGAGAGTACACAAGTCACGCATTCAAGCAACATCTATCACAACATGGGATACTTCACCAAACGAGCTGTCCTTACACTCCTCAGCAAAATGGTGTTGCTGAAAGGAAGAATAGGCACCTGATGGAAGTCGCCAGATCCTTGATGTTTCAAGCAAATGTACCTAAAAGGTTTTGGAGTGATGCTGTAGTTAGTGCTTGTTATCTGATCAACAGGACTCCTACTCTTGTGTTGCATGGGCAATCACCATTTGAAGTCCTGAACAAGTATAAGCCAGTACTGGATCACTTGAAGGTCTTTGGGTGCTTGTGCTATGTGATGGTACCAGGAGAGATGAGAAACAAGCTACAACCGAGAAGCACAAAAGCAATGTTTATTGGGTACTCCACAAGCCAGAAAGGATACAAGTGCTATGATCAAGACACTAGGAGAGTGACAGTATCTCGGGAGGTGAAGTTTATTGAGGAAAGAGGGTACTATGAGGAGAAGAACCAAGAAGATTTAAAAGACCTCACATCAGATCGAGCTGCTACTTTGAGAGCTATGCTGGAGAAACTTGGGATCAATATGACTCAAGAGCAGCAAGTGCACCTAGAAGTGTACCAAGGGCAAGTGATGATCGGATTCCTCACCTTGACCATGAGGGGGGAAATGAAGCAAGCTCTCTTAACCAAGGAGGGGAAGAGAGTTCTAGGAGTCAAGAAGAGAGCTCTGACTCACATGATCAAGGTGTGGAAGCCACTGATCAAGAAGGTGGAGCTGAAGTAAGTCAGCAAGAAGAGCAAAGAGTTAGTAGTGATGATGCGCAAGAGGAAGCAAGTATACAAGAAGAGGTGCAAGTGCAGGATGAACCAGTTCTAAGGAGAAGCACACGGCTAAGGAAGGATCCTTCCAGTTGGGTAAACACAAGAGTGTACTACAATGCCCAAGCTGTGGAGCATCCTTCTCAAGCTGTATGCTCCTTTGCTCATTATCCGGAAGAGCATTGTGCCTTTCAAGTCAGTTTGGATGAGAGTTATGTTCCAAGGAGCTATGAGGAAGCTATGCTAATACAAGAGTGGAGAGATTCAGTTAATGCTGAGGCAGATGCCATGATCAAGAATGATACATGGTATGAGAGTGCAGTACCAAAAGGAAAGAGAGCAGTGTCTAGTAAATGGATCTTCACAATCAAGTATCTTCCAAATGGGAAGATAGATAGGCGCAAGACAAGATTGGTGGCAAGAGGGTTTACTCAAACCTATGGAGAAGACTACATTGATACATTTGCACCAGTTGCCAAGCTCCATACCATTCGGATAGTGCTATCTTTGGCAGTGAATCTTGAATGGGATCTTTGGCAAATGGATGTGAAGAATGCTTTTCTACAAGGAGAACTAGAAGATGAAGTCTACATGTTACCACCTCCTGGTCTTGAGCACTTGGTAAAGAAGGGAAATGTGTTGAGGCTAAAGAAGGCAATCTATGGACTCAAACAATCTCCAAGAGCATGGTATCACAAACTGAGCACAACATTGAATGGAAGAGGGTTCAGGAAGTCCGAACTTGATCACACTCTGTTCACACTTGTTACTCCTTCAGGTATCATTGTAATCCTTGTGTATGTAGATGACATTATCATCACTGGCTCTGACAAAGCAGGTATCAAGGCAACCAAGGAGTTTCTCAAATCTGTGTTTGAGATTAAAGACTTAGGAGAGATGAAATACTTCCTTGGCATTGAGTTGTGTAGAGCTAAGGAAGGGTTATTCATCTCTCAAAGAAAATATACACTTGATCTTTTGAAAGATGCAGGTGCATATGGAGGCAAAGTAGCTAAGATGCCCATGGAGGATGGGTATAAGGTTCCACGTGAGGGGGAGCTTGAAGATAGCAAGCCATTCCATGATCCAAAGCTTTATAGAAAGCTTGTAGGTAAGTTAATCTACTTGACAATTACACGGCCTGACATTTGTTTTGCTGTGAATCAGGTGAGCCAGCATATGCAAGTTCCAAAAGAACACCATTGGAGAATGGTGGAGAGGCTATTGATGTATCTAAATGGAACTCAAGGTCTTGGTGTTTGGATGGGTTGCAACAAAAGTACAGAAGTGGTGGGCTATTGTGATGCTGATTGGGCAGGAGATAGAGCTGATAGAAGATCAACCACTGGCTATTGCACTTTCATTGGTGGGAACTTGGTTACTTGGAAGAGTAAGAAGCAGAAGGTGGTCTCATGTTCCAGTGCTGAAGCCGAGTATAGAGCCATGCTGAAGCTAACCAATGAACTTGTGTGGATCAAGGGGATTCTGAAGCACTTAGAGGTTGATCAAGCTACACCAATGACTATGCATTGTGATAACCAAGCAGCCATTCACATTGCAACCAACTCGGTGTTCCATGAGAGGACCAAGCACATAGAGGTGGATTGTCACAAGGTCAGACATATGATAGTACTTGGAGTGATCTTACCATGCTACACAAGAAGTGAAGATCAGTTGGCTGATGTGTTCACTAAGGCTGCGAGACAGAAGACAATGGAGTTCATCCATATTGTTAGAAATAATAAGAACAAATGATGAACAAGTGAAGAACAAGTGAGAGAGAGATGAGATCGTGAGAGATAGAGAGAGAGAGATGTTGCAAAGTAAAGAGAGAGTAAAGAAGGATTTGTTTTCCTTGATTTATTCAGTTTGCATACAATACATATTTAAAGACATGGCAAGATGAATAAGGACAACATGAATAAGAATAAACAAAGCAGATTCTGATCACTGAAAGTGACCTGACCTAAACGGCCATGAGCCTTAAGTAGATCATGTGACTTTGTTTATTTTATTCCTCTTTGCTGCATAATATCTCCAACGGCTCCCTTGCTTCCTTGAGTGATATTGGCGAGTTTAAACTTGCCTTGTCTTCTAAGGAAAGCTAGGTTGAGCCTTGGTACCTTGAGATTCAAGTCTTGGACATACTTGTTCTTTCAGGCAATGTAGATCAGATCAGTCTCTTCTTTAGGTCGCCTGATCCTCCTCTCCTTCTCATCTTATTATTTATGTCTTTATTTCAATACTCCCCCTCAAGCTTTACCATAAGGTATGGTTAAGCTTGGAACCCATGAAGACATCCCTCATTAAAACCTTTTGTGTGAAAAACCCAATGGGACAAAAACACACAAGAGGAAAAAGAGTAGATGCTCCATGGCTTAAGGGGATCATGATCTGGCCAAGTCTATGAGTCCCAATCTTGGATGAATGGACTCACAGACCCTGTTGCTTGCTCCCTTGGTGAAGATGTCAGCTAGCTGGTCTTCACTTCTAGTATAGCAAGGTAAAATTATCTTCTGCTCTACTGCTTGTCTAACCTTGTGACAATCCACTTCAATATGCTTTGTCCTCTCATGAAACACTGAGTTTGAAGCTATATGAATGGCTGCCTGGTTATCACAGTGCATGGTGATTGGTGTTGTTGTTTCAATGCCCAAGTCTCTCAGCAGGTTCTTGATCCAAATCAGCTCACTGGTCAGCTTCCTCATGGCTCTATATTCTGCCTCAGCACTTGAACATGATACCACCTTTTGTTTCTTGCTCTTCCAAGTAACCAAATTGCCTCCTATGAAGGTGCAATAGCCAGTAGTAGACCTCCTGTCCACTCTATCACCAGCCCAATCTGCATCACAATACCCTACAATCTCTGTGCTCTTGTTGCAACCCATCCAAACACCTTGACCAGGGGCCTCCCTTAGGTATCTCAAGATCCTCTCCACCATGTTCCAATGGTGAACCTTTGGTGCTTGCATATGCTGGCTAACTTGGTTGACAGCAAAGCAAATGTCTGGTCTTGTGATGGTGAGATAGATCAGTTTCCCCACCATTCTTCTATAGAGTTTGAAGTCTCCAAATGGTGTATCTTCAAACTCCCCCTCACGCAATATCTTGTAACCCTCTTCAAGTGGTGTCTTGGCTACTCTTCCACCAAGCTCTCTTGCCTCATTTAAAAGATCAAGTGTGTACTTCCTTTGGCATAAGAAAAGCCCCTCTTTAGAGCGGCATATTTCTATCCCAAGGAAGTACTTAAGCTCTCCCAAATCTTTAATATCAAATGAGGATTTAAGATAAGCTTTAGTTGAAATTATACCTTCCTTGTTGCTGCCAGTGATGATAATATCATCAACATAGATGAGGATTACAACAATGCCTTGCTTGCTGGTGAGAGTGAAGAGAGTATGGTCAGATTCTGATTTCACAAACCCTCTTCCATTAAGGGTTGTGCTAAGCTTGTGATACCAGGCTCTTGGTGATTGCTTCAATCCATAGATTGCCTTCTTCAATCTAAGTACATTTCCTGGTTTGACCATGTCTTCCATTCCTGGTGGTGGTCTCATGTAGACTTCATCTTCTAATTCTCCTTGAAGAAATGCATTCTTGACATCCATTTGCCAGAGATCCCATTCCAAGTTAACAGCCAAGGAGAGAACAACTCTTATGGTGTGAAGCTTAGCCACTGGTGCAAATGTATCCAAATAGTCTTCTCCATAGACTTGAGTGTACCCTCTTGCAACCAGCCTTGTCTTCTTCCTTTCTGGTTGTCCATTTGCTTTGTACTTGATAGTGAAGAGTAGGCGACTTGTTACTGCCTTCTTGCCTTTTGGAAGTTGAGTTTCAAACCATGTATCATTCTTGATCATAGCTCCTATCTCATCTCCCACTGATTCTCTCCACTCATCCAGTGCCATTGCTTCCTCATAGGTCTTTGGTATGTAAGCTTCATCTAGGTGGGTGATAAACGCCACATGTTCTTCTGGAAAGTATGCCAAGGAGCAGACTGCTTGAGTAGGATGAGCCACTGCATTGGAGTTGAAGTACACTCTAGTGCTGGTCCAGTTTGATGGATCCTTCCTCACCCTAGTACTTCTTCTCAATGGTTGGATTTGCTCCTCAATCACTGCTTCATCCTGTTCCTGCTCACCCTCATACTGATCAGATTCAGCTCCATCTTGATCATGAACTGACTCATCTGCTGGTGTTGATTCATGCTCATTGCCCCCTTCAGGATCAGGATGGACTGGCTCAATAATAGGTGTTGCTTCTTCATTGTTGACAGCAACTGGTGGTGGTGGAGTGGTTCTAGGCGCCTCACTGCTCCTAGGCTGGGAGATGCCTAGACTCTCCATGATGATTCTCAGGTTGTTTGCTCTATCAGATGGTCCTTGTGAGAGATCTCTAAGGCTTTCCCAGCTCTTCTCAGCATAGTAACCCTTTGATTCTACAAACTGCACATCCCTTGAGACCATTACCCTTCTTGAATCTGGTGCATAGCACTTGTATCCTTTCTGGGTGTGAGAGTATCCTATAAACATAGCTTTGACACTCTTGGGATCAAGCTTGTTTCTCTTCTCACCTGGTACCAAGACATAACACACACAACCAAACACACGTAAGTGATCAATAGGAGGTTTAGTCTTGTTTAATACCTGAAATGGTGAGATATCTTGAAGGACTTTGGTGGGGACTCTGTTGATAAGATAGCATGCGGTCACCACAGCATCTCCCCAAAATCTTTTAGGTACATTGGAGTGAAACATCATGCTCCTTGCAACCTCCATGAGATGGCGATTTTTCCTCTCAGCCACTCCATTTTGTTGTGGTGTGTATGGACAGCTTGTCTGATGTATAATTCCATGTTTTGCTAAGTGTTGTTTGAAAGCATGGCCAGTGTATTCACCTCCATTATCTGACCTAAAAATTTTGATCTTGGAATTGAAATGGTTAGTGACATAGTTTTGGAAGTTAATAAAAGCTTCTAAAACTCTATCTTTACTTGGAATCAGAGTTAGCCAAGTATATTTTGATTTTTCATCTATGAAAGTCACAAAATATTTATGGTTTTCTCTAGAAACACAAGGTGCAGTCCAAACATCAGAGTGAACAAGATCAAAGCAATTCTCATAAATAGTCATTGATGAAGGGAAAACAGATTTATGATGTTTACCAAGAATACAAGCCTCACAAGTTTCATTTTGCAAAGACAGATTAGGTAACATCAATTTCAAAGCATGAGAATGAGGATGGCCTAATCTAGCATGCCATAACACATCATTAGCTAAAACAGAAGCAGAATTAAAAGCATAAGAGGAATCTGATCTAGGCTTGGTATCTTCAAGAAAGTATAGCTCTCCCTTGCTCACACCTTTGCCCAGCATCTTACTGGTCTTAATATCCTGAAAGCACACATCATTAGGACTAAAAATAACATTGCAATGTAAATCATTAGTGGCTCTTTTCACAGATAAAAGATTAGAAGCAAAGGTTGGCATATAAAAAGCTTGAGATTCTTTATTAAACAGATTCAGATTTCCTACTCCTTCTATGGGAATTCTATCACCATTTGCTATCACAACACTTCCTAGAGCTGGTTTAATATCACTAATCAGTTTAGCATCCCTAATCATATGATGAGAAGCTCCTGAATCAATGATTAAAGGTCTAGCAGTGTGAGATGCAGTGTGAATAGAATTTAAAGCATTAATACTTTGGTTACCAGAGTTTGCATTGAGGGCTTTGATCAAGGCCTCAATGTCTGACTTTCTGATGAATGCATCCTCAGGGGATGGCTGAGACCTGGCGTGAGAGGTGGAACCACCAGTGTGAATTGTAGAGACCAAGGCTCTCCCATCATCTCCCATGCGCATGGAACTAGATGCTGGATGCTCTTGAGCTCTTGCTTCATGTGCTCTGGTCTGGTTGTACTTGTTTGCTGAAGCTGGCCTGAGATGAGGATGGAGGATCCAGCAGTTGGTCTTGGAGTGTCCTTTATACTTGCAATGCTCACAAGTTACTGACTTGTCTCCTCCTCCTCTTGGCTTGAAGTGAGCTTTGTTGGCTGAAGCACTTTCCACCTTCTCAGACTTGTGTGCCATAGACAAGTCTCCTTTCCCACCACCAAATAGTCCATCTGAGCCTATCTCCTTTTGTAGTTGAGCACACACTTCATCATAGCTTGGAAGCTCCTTGTCCCTTAGTATATGCCTAACCACATCAGTGAAGCTTGGACTGAGTGTGAGAAGTAGTCCAAAGACTTTGTCTTGCTCACGCCTGATCTCAAGAGCTTCAGGGTCATTGGTGCTTGGTCTTAGCATCTCCAACTCAGACCATAGCTGGCTGTACTTCCCAAGATGTTTGGTGAAGTCTCCTTCTTCTTGCTGCAAGTTGTTAATGGCTCTCTTCACTTCATAAATTCTTGTGAGGTTTGAAGTGTTGCCATAAACCTTTTGCAAAGTGTCCCACAACTGTTTTGGTGTTGTGCAGTGACAGTAGGTGTCCATGAGTGGACCATCAAGAGAGCTATGCAAGATAGACAGCACCATGAGATCTTCCTGAGCCCATTTGCCTTCATCTATCACTACAATCTCCTTGCCATCTTCTCCTTGGGTGATTTTCTTTGGAGCTGAGCTTGAAGTCACATGCTGCCAAAGTCCTCTTCCTCCAAGGGCTGTCATGGTCATCCTAGACCATGTAATGTAGTTTCCTGGTCCCTTGAGTGTAACTGGGATGCGCACAGTGTTGTAAGTCTCCATTCTTCTAGTTAGGCGCCAAGATAATTTTTGAATTTTCAAGGCTGGTTTTGAGGTGAATCAACTCTGGAACTGAGAGAACTCAAGTTTAGAGACAAGATAAACACTCAAAAGAAAGAAATAGAGACAGAATAGAGTGAGCACAGCCAAGAATTTTAAAGAAAATCTCAAGAACACTCAAGAACACTCAAGAACTCAGATTTATTATCCACTGGATAAAAGAAATCTGAAGAGAAATTTGTGAAGTAAAACAGAGAGAAAAATATAAAAAGAAATCAGAGTGTGTTGCGGAATTGGTTTGGGTACTCAGGAGCTAAGAAGCTCTGATACCATGTAAGAAATAATAAGAACAAATGATGAACAAGTGAAGAACAAGTGAGAGAGAGATGAGATCGTGAGAGATAGAGAGAGAGAGATGTTGCAAAGTAAAGAGAGAGTAAAGAAGGATTTGTTTTCCTTGATTTATTCAGTTTGCATACAATACATATTTAAAGACATGGCAAGATGAATAAGGACAACATGAATAAGAATAAACAAAGCAGCTTCTGATCACTGAAAGTGACCTGACCTAAACGGCCATGAGCCTTAAGTAGATCATGTGACTTTGTTTATTTTAATCCTCTTTGCTGCATAATATCTCCAACGGCTCCCTTGCTTCCTTGAGTGATATTGGCGAGTTTAAACTTGCCTTGTCTTCTAAGGAAAGCTAGGTTGAGCCTTGGTACCTTGAGATTCAAGTCTTGGACATACTTGTTCTTTCAGGCAATGTAGATCAGATCAGTCTCTTCTTTAGGTCGCCTGATCCTCCTCTCCTTCTCATCTTATTATTTATGTCTTTATTTCAATACTTATCCTGCATCAAAACAGCACCAATACCTATACCGGAAGCATCACATTCTATTTCAAAAGTTTTGTTAAAATCTGGAAGTATAAGAAGGGGAGCATTAGTAAGCTTCTCTTTTAGGCATTGAAAAGCGGCTTCTTGTGCTTCTTCCCATTTAAAGCCTACGTCCTTCTTGATGATTTCGGTTAGTGGGGCTGCAAGAGTGCTGAAATCCCTTACAAATCTTCTGTAGAAGCCAGCAAGACCATGAAAGCTCCGGACCTCACTGATTGTCTTAGGGATGGGCCACTCTTGTATGGCTCTTATCTTTTCTTGATCAACCTTAACTCCATCTGCACTCACAACAAAGCCTAAAAAGACCAAGTTATCCGTACAAAAGGTGCATTTCTTAAGGTTAGCATAAAGCTTTTCCTTTCTCAAAACATCAAGAACAGACCTAAGATGAACTATATGCTCTTCTAAACTCTTGCTGTAGACAAGGATGTCATCAAAGTAGACTACAACAAATGAACCTATGAATGATCTAAGCACATGATTCATCAACCTCATGAATGTACTAGGTGCATTTGTCAATCCGAATGGCATAACTAACCACTCATACAATCCATGTTTAGTTTTAAATGTAGTTTTCCATTCATCACCTTCTTGCATCCTAATCTGATGATAGCCACTCTTTAAATCAATTTTAGAAAAGATGCTAGAACCATGCAATTCATCAAGCATATCATCAAGTCTAGGAATAGGGTGTCGATACTTCACCGTGATATTGTTGATTGCTCTACAATCAACACACATGCGCCAGCTCCCATCCTTCTTGGGTACTAGTAAGACAGGAACAGCACAAGGACTCATGCTCTCTCGGATGTGACCCTTCTCCATCAACTCATCTACTTGTCTTTGTAGCTCTTTGGTTTCTACTGGATTGGTTCTGTAAGCAGGTCGGTTAGGAAGTGTGGATCCAGGTACAAAATCAATCTGATGCTCAATCCCACGTATTGGTGGCAACCCAGTAGGACTATCATCTGGAAACACATCATCATATTCCTGCAAAAGAGACAACATCTCACTCGGGTACACCGGTGCAAAATCAGTTAGATTCAAGAGAGATTCTTTGTAGATGAATAAGAGAATAGATTGATTAGAGTGAAGAGATCTCTTGATATCACCAGTTTTGGCATAGAAGTTGTGTTGCCTGGTTTGAGTCGGTTTAAGATCAACCTCCTTTTTCTTTTGAAGCTGCAGCTGATCTTGATGTACTTCTTTTGGAGATAGTGGCACTAGTACTGTCTTTCTGCCTTTAAACTCAAAGGAGTGCTTGTTGGTAAAGCCATCATGAACTACACGTCTGTCAGATTGCCAAGGCCTTCCCAGCAGGATGTGACTTGCTTCCATAGGCAAAATGTCACACAAGATCTCATCCTCATATTTTCCAATGGATAAGGGAACTAGAACCTGATCAGAGACCCTCATCTCGCCCTCATCATTGAGCCACTGGAGTCTATAGGGTTTTGGATGTTTCTGAACCTTTAATCCAAGCTTTTGAACCATGGTTTCACTCGCAACGTTGACACAACTACCACCATCAACTATGAGGCTGCAGACCTTTCCTTGTACCAAGCACCGTGTGTAGAATAGGTTCTCTCTTTGCTCAAGCTCTTCGGTCTTAGTTTGAAGACTAAGGTTTCTCCTTGCCACTAGTAACCTCCCATTGACCGGCTCTTCTTCATACTCTTCTTCAGACTGATCCTTAGTATGATCTTCTTTCTCAGCTTCAGATTCAAACTCGCCATTATCAAGTAGTATCATTACCCTTTTGTTGGTACATTCATTGGCATAGTGACCATGACCTTGACACTTGAAGCACTTGACATCTCTGGCTCTTGAACTAGTTGTTTCAACCTTGCTTTTATCTTTGTTGTAGATGCTAGCAGGTTTCGGTTCTTGTTTAGGCTGAGGCTTACTTTCTTTTTGGAAGCTAGGCTTATCTTCTTTTGAGTGTTGGAATCGTGTGGAACCATAGCTACCACGTGAGTGACCCTTTCTCTTAAGCTGCTGTTCCACCAAGATAGCCTTATGCAACATCTCTTCTATTTCCACATAGTGTTGCATCTCAACATTGTCTTGTATCTCACGGTTTAGCCCTCCAAGGAATCTTGCCATAGTAGCTTCTCTGTCCTCTGTGTTAACTTGAAGAATAGAAATGGAGTGAAAGGAGAAGTATGGAGGAGTTTGGATTAGGTGCAAAGATAGGGCAAGTCTTACAGAGATTGTCTATCAAGCTTTAGGAGTGTCTAAAGAGCTCCAGAAGTGTCTTAAGGGCTGTGCAAAGATAGGGCCAAGTCCAGGAGGGACTTAGAAGTATGTTTGGGAGTAAATGGTTGAGTGTGCAAAGATAGGGTGAGGTCAGTACGGATTTGGTACGGACGTGTACGGACCGTACGGATCCGTACGGACTAGTTCGACCCAACATTGCATAACTTGACCATTTAAGAAGAAATGAAGTTGGTGCAAGAATAGGGCGCAAGGCATAAGTCCGGACATGATTAGAATGTATCAGGAAGGCTGTGTGCAAAGTCAGGGACTTAGTAACATTATCTGGTCATATGGAATCAAAAGAGAATCAAGAGAAGATGCTATGTGATAAGGAAGAGAGATGGCGCCAATGACAGGCTGGTATGGGCTGTAAAGAAGCAACAGTGCCAAGGCTGTGAAAAGAAGAAGCAATAGTGCCCATGTATCTGGTCAGATACAAAGGAAAGTTCAAGGGAGCCTCACAGCAACCAATCAGGCGCCAGTCTCCACATTGACCAGATTCAAATGAGCCAATGAAGCACCAGCAAGGGCACAGCCAATAAGACACACGACCAGACCAGCTTTCCATCTCATCCATCCATTCAAATTCAAGTTATATTAGCCATTAGATGTAGGTTAAGAGATTGCAAAGTGTAAAGCTCTTATATAAGCCTCATTGTGGCGATTTGTAACTCTTAAGTGAGTATGGGGGAAAACCCCTCTCCTTCATGAAATAAAAGTGTGTTCTTGAATCAGATACTTTAGTCTACCCCTTTCTTAGTCTTTTAATCTCTCCAAGTCTCCATTTCTGATTTGAGTTCATACTTAATCACTCATAAACACTGCCCTTAATCTATCTCTCTTTAAATCATCTAAACAAATCTTTATCTTGCTCCATTGGAGTTGTTTACACACTCACACACATTTAGAGTTGAGATCTCTGTAAAAACTCACATGGTATCAGAGCCAGGTTCATTAGAACTTGGTTCTTGCTTCCGCTGAAGCTCAAAGCTCTCCCCTCATGTCGCTTGAAGCAAGATGAAGCTCTATGGTTCATGCGGCTGTTCAACATCTCAAGTGGAAGATGTGTTCATCCTTGGTGTCCTGAAGCTGTCTGCTGCTGATTCATACTCTCTCATGTCGCCCATGAAGAAGGAAGAAGCTTGGAAGCAATGGTGTATGAAGCGGTCTGATCAACCAAGCTTCAAAGCTGTATCCAAGCAAGTTCTTATTCACTGTCCTAGAAGAAAGGTGAAAGCTTTCAAGAGACACTGGTGTGGCGAGTTCAACATAGAGAAAGGTGGGGTTTTTGGCATGGAGGGTTCAAGAGAAAGGTTCATGGAAGAAGGAGAAGTTGGGCTCGAGACCAACAGCTCATGTTCTTGCCGTGAAGTCAAGTGGATCAGAGAACTAAAACAAGTTCTCTGGCTGTAAGGAAATCTCTTTCTCTTGTTTAAAGCTTGAACATTTGAACTGATTGTGTGTTGAGTTGTGATTGAAAGCCTGAGGATGTGTTAAAGATTGCTAGATATGAATTGTTTAGGATCTGTCCCAGGTTGTTTAATGAGTTTGGTTTGGTGATTGAGAGTTGTTCTTGAAGCCGGTTCATAATGATTGTCTATTAGGGTGTTAGAAGTTGTCTAAACCTGTTAGCTTTCATGAATTGAAACCGATCTTAAAGTGGAGTGTTGAGTGATGTTGCTTGCAAAGATGTGGACTTGCTAATGCTTGTTTCAGTCTTGTGCATAGCTTGAGACATTGGAGATTAAACTTGATGATTAGTCAAGGTTTGATCTCAATGCTTGTGTCTTATCTTTGCTGGAGTTTGAGTGTTGTTTCAGGTTCACAAGATGTGTTCTTTACTCACCATCCATCCGAGTAGAAGAGGAAGACTTGAAACCCATTGATGAAGCAATGGAGAGTGGCTTGTGTATCTGTCCGATTGAGAAAGCGCAGCTGTGGGAAGTGATGCGCTCCTGGTCATGGCAAAGATACACAAGGAGAGGTCATCACTTAAGTCTTGAGGAGGCTGGTGACCTGGTGGCATTGAAGCTGGAGGCTATGGCAGATTGGTTGGCTTAAGCGCAGCTGTAGGTGGTGGTGCGCTCCCAATTTGAGGTCTTACTGAAGCTCACTTCAAGCTTGAACATCCTAGACTCAGTCAAGCTTGAGGTGGGGATTCAAGTGAGCTTCCATAAGATCTTGCAAGCTCAATGACACGTTCCTCCTTATCATTGCAAGCATCTGAAGAAGGAGCCAACCCGGGTTTAAGCAGTGGCGTGTTTACTCAAGAGATTGTTCAGAGCAGTCTTGGCTGTGTGTGAAGAAGGTTACTCTAGCAATGCGGTCTCTAGTGTGAGATGGTTGGAGAGTGAACTGAGGTATCCACCAGCATTCCATAAAGGGTGGCTAGTTATGAAGATGAGTTGGCAATGGTTTGTGTTCCGGATCATGAAGCCTTCAAACCGTCCAAGCTTGTTCTTTGCAAGAAGTATCAAGCTTGAGGGGGAGTATTAAAGAGGCTTCAATGATCAAGAGACTTCAGGCAGTGAGGGATTCAAGTGGCGAGTTAAAGCAAGCCACTCCTCACCATAGAAACAAGGGAGTACTTGTATCTATCAAGGAGGATCTGGTGTGTCCGAGCACTTTAACCCAACAAGAAGTTGGGTGAAAGGGGGAGAGACCAAGATCGGTTCCAAAGAAGAGTACAAGGCATGGTGGTGATGTGCAAAGAGTATCAGCGAGTGCACATCACAGATGAGGCCATGATCCAGGGTCTTTGGATCCCTTACATTGTTGGTAAGGTACAAAGACCCACTGGCCAATCCCCAGGCCTTGAGGAACCTACTCTTTTTCCCTTACAAGGTTTTGTCCCAAAGGGTTTTCCTTGTAAGGTTTTTAATGAGGGGATTCTTCAAGGTTCCAAGCTTGACTTAGGATCTCCTAAGAGTCAAGCTTGAGGGGGAGTGTTAACTTGAAGAATAGAAATGGAGTGAAAGGAGAAGTATGGAGGAGTTTGGATTAGGTGCAAAGATAGGGCAAGTCTTACAGAGATTGTCTATCAAGCTTTAGGAGTGTCTAAAGAGCTCCAGAAGTGTCTTAAGGGCTGTGCAAAGATAGGGCCAAGTCCAGGAGGGACTTAGAAGTATGTTTGGGAGTAAATGGTTGAGTGTGCAAAGATAGGGTGAGGTCAGTACGGATTTGGTACGGACGTGTACGGACCGTACGGATCCGTACGGACTAGTTCGACCCAACATTGCATAACTTGACCATTTAAGAAGAAATGAAGTTGGTGCAAGAATAGGGCGCAAGGCATAAGTCCGGACATGATTAGAATGTATCAGGAAGGCTGTGTGCAAAGTCAGGGACTTAGTAACATTATCTGTTCATATGGAATCAAAAGAGAATCAAGAGAAGATGTGATATATGGTGTTTTTCACATCATTGTATATACGTTTTCATTTGTTTCAAGTCACTAATTCGTGTCAGTCTAGTCCCTTTTGACCTTTTACAGGTCTGGAGTTAGCAGAAGAAAGAAGAGAAGGTGCCTGATGAAAAGAAGTCCTTTTGGAGCATTCCTGCGGAGAACACTCAAGAGAACAGTCCCGAGACTGATCTCTCTCTAGCGGAACAAGCAGACGGAGTGATCCGGTGATTGTTCTAGACAAATATGGAAACTCCTATTTCGGGAATTGAAGCCCGGTTGCCCTAATCTCTTTCCTTCTGATTGGCGCCTCCATATAAAACGCCACCTATCTATTTTCTATTTTTTTACGCTAGTTTTTGGAAGACAAGTTTCATACTTTTGGATTCAAGCTTTTTGTAAGGGCGACGGCTCACCTATTCATTCGAAGAACAACCTGAACCCTAGTTTTTATTCTTCTTAATCTGATCATGAGTATTTCAGTTTCATCTGTTGTTCTTCTCTGCATCATGATTGAGTAGTCGACTGTTGATCTAGGGTGATAGAGTGCATTCGCGACTGAGCATAGATAGGTTATCATTAGCAAATCTTCATTCATTCATTGTTTCATGCCTGCGTTAAACTGATCATCTAGCGTTTGATCCCAAGTAAATCTGTGCATCAAAAGTGTAATAGGTTGCTAGATCCTGTATGAATGAGCACTGCATCCTTAGCCACACGAAAGTAGATGTTAAGGTGCATTGTGAACTAATCGGACCTGTTCTCTAAAGCTTGCAATCGATCCTCATCCCAACGACAGTTAGGTGGTGAGATCGATATGCAAAGTGATCACTGCCACGACAGTGGAGTGTTCCAGCTGAGTGATCCGAGTTCTAGATAGAACTGCATCGAACCTGAATAGTTGCTCGGTCGTGATTGAGATCACTCGCATTCATCCTAGATTGACCCCTTTTAACTTGAATTCATTGCTTGTGATCTTTACTTGTTCTCTACGTCACATTTTAAACCAAATCATTATCTTCTTCTTAGCTTGATTTCGAAACTCATAGAACTAGAGTGTAGACTGGTCCTCTGGATTTGAATCTCAAATACTACAATTGCAACTGTTAACTTGGCAGTAGCAAGGATTCATCTTTAGTGTATCAAGTTTTGGCGCCGTTGCCGGGGACCAGATTTTTTACCTCTGATTTTCGGTTTCATATCTAGTCTAAGATATCTAACTCGTGTTATTTTCTTTGTTTCAGCTGATGATCCAGGTGCATGACCAGTAGACATACTCGGAGCAACGCACAAGGGCCATTGCATCAGCTTTCTAACGAGGAACTAGCGAGATTGGAACGACAGAACCGTCAACAGCCGAGATCAACGAACACCGACATGGGTGATCATCCAGATGATCTCACTGCTGCGTTTGCACTCATGCAACAGCAGATGCAGCAGATGCAGCAGACGATCCAAGCGCAGCAAGCTGCTGCCGAGCAAGCTGCTCTGAATGCTGCGAACCAACAGGAGGGAGTGGTCCAGATCGGCCAGAGAAACTTACTGCGTAATCTGCCCGCTACGCGATCTGCCATAACCCCTCCACCGTGCACAAGGCAAGACTTCGAGATCAAGCCAGCCTTGATAAGTCTAGTGCAAAGGAAGATCTTCAATGGGCTTCCTGCTGAGATACCGATGGACCACATCGAGCACTTTGAGAAGATGTGTGGTTTCACTAAAGCGAATGGAGTACCACCCGATTACATCAAGTGTACTCTGTTCCCTTTCTCTCTTGATGGGAAAGCTGCTCGCTGGCTTGATTCACTACCCACCGGATCACTCACCACTTGGGAACAAGTCCGAGAGGCTTTCTTAAGCCACTTCTACACGAAATCGAAGACAGCAGCTCTGAGACAGAAGATCGTGACCTTCAAACAATTGGTGGACGAGCCGTTCTGTGATGCTTGGGAGCGATTCAATGTCTACCGCAGAGAATGCCCACATCACGGTTTTGAGGAAGACTATCTGCTGGGAGTGTTCTACGATGGAGTAGGCTGGGAGTACAGGAACGCTTTGAACTCAGCCAGTAAAGGAGATTTCATGACTCAGTCCACTCAAGGTGCATTCGAGTTGATTGAGAACATGGCCTCAAGCTCAGCTGACAATAACCGCGAGACTGATCGCACTCAGAAGGTGAAGAGCATCGACAACAGCAAGATTGATGAGCTCTCTGCCAAGGTCGACCAGCTGATTAAGAGTAACCAGAACCAGGTCTTCATCATGGAAGAATCCCCACAGGATAAAGCTACCGCAGAAGGCACATCAGAGGCAGATCAGTCGGCTGAGGATCAGCATGAAGTGAGCTATGTGAATGGGCAAGGATGGCAGTTCAAGAACTATCACCCGAACCCTAACGTGAGGAACAATCCCCACCTGTTCAATGCCCCTAAACCAGACGATAAAGCTCAAGGGAACCAGGGTCAGAACAGTGGATACCAAAGGCCTTATGGCAATCAGGGAAGAACCTTTGTCCTTAACCCAGCTCAGAATGCTCAGTTCCACAGCCAGAAACAGCCGGTTAATCAGCAAGCTGCACAACCGACTCAGACTGCTCCGCATGATGACATGAAGAGCCTCGCCAATATGATGAGCCAGCTGCTCCAAGGACAGCAGATCCAAGGGAAAGCACTGAACCAGGTCACAAACGACATCAACGCCAGGATGAATCATATGTTCAATGACCTGAGTGTGAAGTATGACAATGTCTCAAGCCATATGAGACAGATGGATATTCAGATTGCTCAAACTGCTGAGAACGTGAAGAGACAGCAAGGAACTCTCCCTGGGAAAACAGACAAGAACCCCAAGGAGTGCAATGCAGTAGGGTTGAGGAGTGGAAAGCAACTGCCTGATCTAGACCCCAGGAGATTCACATCGGCTGAGAAAGGGAAGCAGAAGGAGTCGGATCAGCCTTCTAAAGCTGTACCCACAGATGAGGAAGACGCAGAACAACCTACTGAGACTGTTCCGCCTGAAGCAGAGCGACCCGCTGGGGTTGTTCCACCGACTGCAGCACCTTCTCCTGCTCGTCAGTATGTACCGAAAGTGCCCTACCCTGTTCCAGCTAAGGCTACACGCAAGGATAAGGAAGAGATGAAGTGCAGGAAGATGCTGGAAGACCTAACTGTCAAGCTCCCTCTGATGAGTGCGATCCAAATGATACCATCCATGCGTAGCTTCGTCAAGGGATTGATCTCTGGGAAGATATCTGATGACAGCGAGTTCATGATTGTCTCTAAGGAGTGCAGTGCGGTGCTCCAGAACAGAAGGATTAAGAAGTTGGGTGATCCGGGAAAATTTGTTCTCTCGGTTCAGATTGGCAGAACACTCTTCTCATGCTCACTCGTCGATCTAGGGTCGAGCATAAATCTCATGCCATATACTGTGGCTAAGCGCCTTGGATACACGGATTTCAAGCCTACCAGGATGTCACTAGTGTTTGCTGATCGATCTGTGAAGTCTCCAGTTGGAATCCTCGAAGATCTTCAAGTTCTGGTTGGGAATACAATTGTTCCTGCCGATTTCGTTGTTCTGGAAGTCGAGGAAGACTCCAATGATCCCCTGATCCTAGGCAGACCATTCCTCTGCACTGTTGGAGCTATCATTGATGTCCGACAAGGAAAGATCGATCTCCACCTTGGAGATATTGTGATGAAGTTTGAGATGGATCAGATGCTCAAGAAGCCGATGCTGGATGGACAAACCTTCACTGTCCAAGAAGATGGTGATCCCCTAGAGCCGCATGAAGGAATGATCGAGGAGATTCTCACCGAGGATCCACTTGAACTCGCCTTAGTCAGAGCTGAAGCCGAGCAAAGCTTAGAGAGTGTTGATGCTGATGCCTATGCCAAGTTCCTGGATTCAGCCAGGAGTATGGAGAGGACGGTGGCGAATCTAAGTCTGGGGGAGAACAGTGACTCCAGCACATCGACTGGAACAACCACGCCTCAGAACCCGACTGTTCCGGCAGCTCAGCCCGATGACTCATGGAGCGAGCTGAAAGCTCCAAAGGTAGAGCTCAAATCCCTTCCCAAGGGACTCAGGTATGCATTTCTTGGACCTAACTCCACATATCCTGTCATTGTGAATGCTGACCTGAACAATGCAGAGACTGCTCTGCTTTTGTGTGAGCTGAGGAAATATCGTAAGGCTTTGGGTTACTCTCTAGCTGACATACCAGGCATTTCACCTGATTTGTGCATGCATAGAATACACCTGGAAGATGAATCGATGACTTCTGTAGAACATCAGAGGAGGTTAAACCCAAATCTAAAAGATGTTGTAAAGAAAGAGATAATGAAACTTCTAGAAGCAGGTGTGATCTATGCGATCTCTGATAGTAAGTGGGTTAGTCCTGTGCATGTAGTACCTAAGAAAGGTGGGATCACTGTAATAACCAATGAAAAGAATGAATTGATCCCCACTAGAACAGTTACTGGTCATCGCATGTGCATTGATTTTCGTAAATTGAATGCTGCGACTCGTAAGGATCACTTCCCACTTCCTTTTATTGATCAAATGCTTGAGAGATTGGCTAACCACCCTTACTATTGCTTTTTAGATGGTTATTCAGGTTTCTTTCAGATTCCCATCCACCCAGATGATCAGGAGAAGACGACGTTCACATGCCCTTATGGAACATATGCATACAGGAGGATGCCCTTCGGCTTGTGCAATGCTCCAGCGACCTTCCAGCGATGCATGATGTCGATTTTTACTGATCTGATCGAAGACATAATGGAGGTTTTCATGGACGATTTCAGCGTCTATGGAAGCTCCTTTCATGTCTGTTTGTCAAATTTGTGCAGGGTACTGAAGCGATGCGAGGAGAAGCATTTAGTGCTGAACTGGGAGAAATGCCACTTCATGGTGAGAGACGGGATTGTTCTGGGACACAAGATATCCGAGAAAGGCATTGAGGTGGACAAGGCAAAGATCGAGGTCATGATGAGTCTGCAACCACCAACTTCAGTGAAGGGAATCCGGAGTTTCCTGGGACACGCTGGTTTCTACAGGAGGTTCATCCAAGACTTCTCTAAGATCGCGAGACCACTCACTCGGCTGCTCTGCAAGGAAGCTCAGTTTGCCTTTGACAGTGACTGCTTAGCCGCATTCCACACGATCAAGGGAGCTCTAGTCAGTGCACCAGTTGTCCAACCTCCAGACTGGGATCTCCCCTTTGAGATTATGACAGATGCAAGTGACTTTGCAGTGGGAGCAGTCCTTGGACAGCGTAAAGACAAGAAGCTTCACGTGATCTACTATGCAAGCAGAACTTTAGATGAAGCTCAATGCCGATACGCAACCACAGAGAAGGAGCTCCTTGCCATCGTGTTCGCTTTTGAGAAGTTCAGATCCTATCTGGTTGGATCAAAGGTGATTGTGCACACAGACCACGCGGCTCTCAAGTACCTGCTCACGAAGAAGGATGCTAAACCGCGGCTCTTAAGATGGATTCTCTTGCTCCAAGAGTTTGATCTAGAGATAAGAGACAAGAAGGGGGTTGATAATGGAGTGGCAGATCATCTCTCCAGGATGAAAGTGTCAGATGAGACAGTTCTTGATGTGGAACAACCGATGGAGTACGTCAATGCGATTGGTCTGCGCAACATGGAGCAGTCGTCACCTGCCATTAAGGACTGTTCCCGCGTAGAAGGATCATTTGTTGCAGTGATCCAGAAGGAGTACCCGAACCTTCCATGGTTTGCTGAGATTGCCAACTTCTTGGCAGCTGAGAAAGAGCCTTTGAGGTTCACAGGGAATGAGAAGAGGAAATTTCTGAGGGAGGCAAGGCACTACTTCTGGGATGAGCCGTATCTCTATCGGCAAGGCAAGGATGGGATCTTCAGGAGATGTGTTCCGGAGGCTGATATTCCAGGGATCCTTCACCACTGCCATGGTTCCTCTTATGCTGGTCACTTTGCCACCTTCAAGACTGTTTCCAAGATCCTCCAAGCCGGTTTCTGGTGGCCCACTATGTTCAGAGATGCTCACGCCTTCATATCTCGATGCAATTCATGCCAAAGGATGGGGAGTATAAGTAAGAGAAACGAGATGCCTCAGAACTACATCTTGGAAGTTGAAGTGTTCGATTGCTGGGGGATCGATTTCATGGGACCTTTCCCAGTCTCACACAAGAATGAGTACATCCTAGTTGCTGTGGACTATGTCTCCAAGTGGGTAGAGGCGATTGCTAGTCCAACCAATGATGCGCGAGTTGTAACCAAGATGTTCACCTCCATCATCTTCCCAAGATTTGGAGTGCCTAGAGTGGTAATAAGCGATGGTGGAACACACTTTATCAACAAGTTGTTCCAAGGATTGCTGAGCAAGAATGGTGTGAAACACAAGGTTGCAACCGCCTACCATCCTCAAACAAGTGGTCAAGTGGAAGTTTCAAACAGAGAGATCAAGAACATCCTGCAGAAGACTGTCAACACCACCCGCAAGGATTGGTCCCTTAAGCTTGACGATGCTCTCTGGGCGTACAGAACAGCCTACAAGACCCCTTTAGGGACCACCCCCTATCATCTGGTCTATGGCAAGGCGTGCCACCTACCTGTTGAGCTAGAGTACAAGGCGGCTTGGGCTGTCAAACTACTCAACTTCGATATCAAACCTGCCAAGGAGAGGCGAACCATTCAGATCCACGAGTTGGAGGAGATCAGGCATCTGGCCTATGAGAGTTCTAAGATCTACAAGGAAAAGACCAAGGCGTTCCACGACAGGCGGATCATCAGCAGAAGCTTTGCTCCGAACGATCAGGTTTTACTCTTCAATTCACGGGTTAAGCTGTTCCCTGGAAAGCTCAAATCTAGATGGTCTGGACCTTTCACCATTAAGGAGGTTCGCCCTTATGGAGCTGTTGTGTTGCTGGACACAAGAGGAGGAGAATTTGTTGTCAATGGTCAGCGTCTCAAGCCATATCTTGCTGACACAACAATCGCTGAAGGTGTAGAGATACCCTTGAGCGATCCCCCTCAAGCCTAATCGGCTCATTGAAGTCAAGCTAGTGACAGAAAACAAGCGCTTGGTGGGAGGCAACCCACTGGTGAGTGTAAATATTGTTTTCTCTTTGTCTTTATCTTTCTAGGAACTAACTTGCAGGTTGAAAAATCAAGAAAATTCGAGATCACTCCAGGAGAGCACTCCAGCGGTTGTTCCGCCGATTGTTCCCAGGTAAGTTCTCGAAACAAAAAAAAAAAAAAAAAAAAATAAAAAAAAAATAAAAAGAAAAAGGGAAGGGGAAGCGGTTTGATTGGCTTTAAAAAGCCCAAACATTCCACTCCCCCACTATCTCTCTCTCGCCGCAAAATCACCCACCCCCTCAAGAACCCTAAATCGCAAACTCTCCCCTTTTTGATTCAATCCTCACGATTTTTGGTTCTCACCTCTTGGGTTCTCTAGAGATTGGTTGTTTTGCAGGAATCACCTCTCCACTCAAGGTAATCGGCCAAGAACTCTCCCCCTCTTGCGCATGCAAATCGCGATTTGGGAGTGATTTCTTGGATCTCTCTTTCCTTTATGCTTTGCGATTTCATCCTAGGTTGTAGCTCTTGATAGTATACTTGCTACTAGGATTGAATTCATGATTGATTTTCAATGGAAGAGGAACCGATTTGTTGCTTGTGATTCTTGGCCTTTGCGATTTCTACTGTTGAGATTGAGGCTTGTATAGGTTGTCTAGTAATCGATGGACTTGAGTAGAACAAGAAGATTGGATTGTTCCATCGTTTCTAGAACAACCGACGAACTGTGCTGATATTGGGTTTTGTTTTGTCTTGTAGATGCCTCCAAAGATGCGGAACGCTAGAGTCGCCAAGAGCACGGCTTCTCCAGCCGCGAGTGCTCCACCTGGGTACCCGTGGCCGAACAAGACTGAGGGAGCGCCCATCGACCTAATGATCAGATGCTCCTTGACTTCAACGTCGAGGGATGGGACAAGGAGTCGGCAGCGGTTTACAACAAGCTCCTCCTAGCAGAGATCTTGCCCACGCGATTCGTGAACCAGCAAACACTAGGCGATCTAGGCCTTGACACTGAGGTGTTCGACACGATGCAGGCTATGGGAATCATGCCTCTCTGCTACCAGGCCAGGTTCTCTACCCCGACTTGGTCAGGCAAGTGCTCGCGACGTGCAAGATCACTTACCAGAACCCCAATGCGCCTACGTACGAGAACTGCTTCTTCTCCTTCATGGCTGATGGCAAGTTCTGTCCATCTCTCTCGACGACCTGAACTCTCTATTCGAGATTGCAGACACGCCAAAGGGATTTCAGTGGAAAGGAAGTTCAAACCGGCAGACACCTTTTGGGATCTCATCGCAGCCGGCAAGTTCACCTCTCGCAAGGCCTATCAGTCGCAGATCCGGAACCCTGCTATCCGGATCATCGCCAAGATTGTGTCCAATGTCTGTTCGCGAAGGAGTACACCTCCAAGATCACGAATGGAGAGCTCCAAGTTCTCTACACGGGACTTGAGGACGAGATGCGCAGAGAGAACATCACCCCGATCCAGGAAGTCAAGACCAACCCAGGGTATCATCTCATCTCCATGTTCGCTGAACGCAGAGACACACTGGTTCGAACTGATGATAAGAAGGATCGTTGCGGCAGTCTGCTCACTCCCTTGTTCCAGCACTTCAACATCAACCTCAGCTCTTACACGGTCGTCTCTGCGATTGAGTACATCGATACTCCTTACCTGATCGCATGCCACATCCTGCGCGACGAGACCACCTACAAGTTCCAGGACAAAGAAGGGAACCCTCTGTACTGCAAGCTCCCTATGCCTGGGTTCACAGACTTCTTATCCTTGGAGAACATTGTGTTCTCACTCGCTGAAGAGCACCTCTGCGATGATCCGAAGGCACCGGTTCAGCACGATGATGAAGACATGGATGATGTGGAGCATGTGACTCCACCGGCTGATGGTGAGTATGACCTGGAGGACTTCACCGATGTGACTGATGATCACGCCTACAGACGCTGGATGGTTGATTCCCAGAAGAAGAACAACAGCCTCATGAAGAGGATACTCAGGGCGATCACAGGCGGCTGCATTGGAGCACAGGAGGAGCGTACACCGCAGAGAACAAGGCGCCCAGGCAAGGAACAAGCAGGAACATCGACTGGAGCAGAGAGACTGCCGAGGAACAGGAGGACAGCTGGTCACTCCGGTAGCGGCGATTCAGACTGAGTCCGAAAGGACTATTTCTATCCCTTGTCTTATCCATCTGAACTATTTATTTTTCATGTTATTCTTCTGTTTGGTTGTTTCAGCTTCCTCTGATTTATTTTCACAACCAGGGATGGTGTGAACTAAGTCTGGGGGAGCGATTGTACTATATTCGCTTGTGTGCTTTTGAGTCAGTCCTTGTGTCATTTTATGTTTTTATCGAGTCAGTTTTTAGGATCGAGTCAGTCAAAACTATTGTGGGAATCAGGACCTTATTTGTGATGCTCTTTAACCACCTCGTGCTTTAACCTTCTTATTCAGTGACCTTAGCAGTGATGAAAGACCCACACATGGACCTGGAACACCCTGACTTATCTCATTTGACACTCCAGAAGTTCTATACCGATCAGGTTACACTGGGCAGACTTAACTCCACTTTATCTGAACCTAATCTGGACTCTAATTCTTCTTGTCATGGGCACTAGATCAGGGTAGAATGAGAACTACACTCAGGACTTCTTATCCGATTTTTATCCCTCTTGCTGTTCCTGAGTGGCTAGCTCATCTTTAGCTAGTTCCCACCTTGAACCCTGACCTTTAATTCCACCCTCATGCATTTGCTTTTCTAGTACTTTATGTGCAGATATGTGCAAAAAGGTCGGAGAGGAAAGGATCGACGCAGTTCTTACTCATCAATGCTCACACAGTGGAAGCAGGCAGAACAACCGGAGTGCTTGTTCAAACGAAAGGGAACAACCGAGGTGCCTGTTCCGATACCATGGAGAACAACGAGAAGTAAGTGGATAGAACAGTCCAGAATGAATCACCAGTGGCATCATATACATCACTTGTTACCTCCTTGCTCGTCACCCCAGCATTTTGTAATTCAAAAAAAAAAAAAAAAAAAAAAAAAAAAAAAATATTATTTATTATTTTTTGCTTTGATTTACTGGTGACGAGAAGGGAAGAATCTATGATGCATGCCACTGGGGAAGTTGAGAAAAGTAATGGTGGTTTCAGTGAAGTGTTCTGAAGGGGAAGTTGAATCGCGCAGAGCAGCCTTATGATCGATCTATCGGAGAGCAGTCCGATTAGCAGAGATGAGTAAGGACTGTGGACCTCAATGGAGCCGTCCTCTCACGACCATTTTGTGCGATATCCTGCACCCGCTCTTGGTAAACCCTAAACACTCTTGAACTCCACCATAAAAGTTAGCCTGTTCTATACCTAGCCCGTTCTCTCTGAGTAGAGCCTGTGACAAGAAGCTCACGCTGATCTTAATTGAACATAAGGAGTTTTGTCTCGAAAGTGTTGCCTTTTCAGGTTTGAGATGTAGAGTAAGGAGCCGATCTTCGAACAGTGATCAGGGGGTTCTCAGTAAGTGTGTGTGGTCCTAATCTACAGCTTGTATGGTTCAGAGATTTGTGGTAAGAGTATGGTTGCTGAGAATAAGCGAGTTCCCACGCTTTCAAACCTTTCTCCCTGTTCTTGATACTTGCCTTGTTCGAGGACAAACAAGGATCTAAGTCTGGGGGAATTGATATATGGTGTTTTTCACATCATTGTATATATGTTTTCATTTGTTTCAAGTCACTAATTCGTGTCAGTCTAGTCCTTTTTGACCTTTTACAGGTCTGGAGTTAGCAGAAGAAAGAAGAGAAGGTGCCTGATGAAAAGAAGTCCTTTTGGAGCATTCCTGCGGAGAACACTCAAGAGAACAGTCCCGAGACTGTTCTCTCTCAAGCGGAACAAGCAGACGGAGTGATCCGGAGATTGTTCCAGACGAATATGGAAACTCCTATTTCGGGAATTAAAGCCCTGTTGCCCTAATCTCTTTCTTCTGATTGGCGCCTCCATATAAAACGCCACCTATCTATTTTCTATTTTTTTACGCTAGTTTTTAAGAGAAGTTTCATACTTTTGGATTCAAGCTTTTGTAAGGGAGAAGGCTCACCTCTTCATTCGAAGAACAACCTGAACCAGTTTTTATTCTTCTTAATCTGATCAATGAGTATTTCAGTTTCATCTGTTGTCTTTCTGCATCATGATTGAGTAGTCGACTGTTGCCTAGGGTGATAGAGTGCATTCGCGACTGAGCATAGATAGGTTATCATTAGCAAATCTTCATTCATTCATTGTTTCATGCCTGCGTTAAACTGATCATCTAGCGTTTGATCCCAAGTCAATCTGTGCATCAAAAGTGTAATAGGTTGCTAGATCCTGTATGAATGAGCACTGCATCCTTAATCCACACGAAAGTAGATGTTAAGGTGCATTGTGAACTGATCGGACCTGTTCTCTAAAGCTTGCAATCGATCCTCATCCCAACGACAGTTAGGTGGTGAGATCGATCTGCAAAGCGATCACTGCCACGACAGTGGAGTGTTCCAGCTGAGTGATCCGAGTTCTAGATAGAACTTCATCGAACCTGAATAGTTGTTCGGTCGTGATTGAGATCACTCGCATTCATCCTAGGATTGACCCCTTTTAATTGAATTCATTGCTGTGTATTTTACTTGTTCTCTACGTCCATTTTTAACCAAATCATTATCTTCTTCTTAGCTTGATTTCGAAACTCATAGAACTAGAGTGTAGACTGGTCCTCTGGATTTGAATCTCAAGTACTACAATTGCAACTGTTAACTTGGCAGTAGCAAGGATTCATTTTTAGTGTATCA
>NW_026615814.1:0-37383 GCF_000801105.2 Raphanus sativus
CTCGGGATTGAGTTCTCCAATATATTGTTTACGGGAAACCACAACGCAAAACCAAAATTCTCTGAAATCTGACCGGACGGTCAAGGAGTTTCCAATAGTTCTGTGATCAAACTTGGCAGGTATTTTTCTTCCGGGTAGGCATGCCCGCAATGATTGCTGGATTACTCTCCTCGCTTCTCGACCCAATTTGAAGCAGTTGGTGATATTGCAGCTTAGTTCAGAGTCAAAATCCAGAGACACGGTCTTCAATGATTTACAGGATTTTACTATCAGTGTTTTGAGTGAGGCGGGGAGCTCTGGCAGTGATGCGAGTTTTGGACATCCAGCTACACAAATCCATACTAACCCGTGCAACTCTTTGAAACAATCAGGAACTCTCTCGATTCTCTTAATGTTTGCGCTGTCTCCGTAGAGAGCGAGTGACTGGAGGGCAGACCAATGCCTTACTGATTTAGACAGTTCTTCTAACATTGTGTCCGCGATTGAGAGTGTTCTGATGTTCGTGGAAATATCTGAGAAGTTTCTCAGTTGTGAGCACCCTTCCACTCCAACATAAGCGAGAGGTGCCAAATTGAACAGAGCCAGAACAACTTGTAGCTTTGAGCAGAAACACATCTGAAAGAACTCGAGTTTGCGAAGACTCCCAACAGATGAGTGAATCTCTACCAAATTTTTGCAACCACACAGTACCAAACTCTCGAGCATTGTAGTATTTGAAAAATCCGGGATTTCCTTTAAGTTAAAATACCAGGACAAATCCATTCTCTTCAGATTTGCAAGTGCCTGAAATGTAAAACAAAACAACAAAAGGAAGAAAATCAAAACATGATAAAGAACATACTTGTCTTCAAAAGCAAGTATCGTAACTAACCTGAGTTCCTTCCCAGAGCTTTTCGAGGTGGCTGTGTCGCATTTTGAGCTCCACAAGATTATTCAGGCAAAAGCCGAGAGGAAGACACTTGCTAGGGTATACCTTCCAATGTAGTAACCTTAGACCACTAGGAAACTCCGTCTCCTCAGGTATACGTAAAATATCTTCTCCATCATATTTACTCTTGTAAACTTTGTGGAATCGCAGATTAGACATCCTTTTAAAAGCTTTTGGGCTTATAAATACTTCATCTATATCGGGATATATCAAATGATATGCCGGACACATCTCTAGTACCCTAAACCAATTATTCAAATTATAAATGGAGTGGTAGAGCATGATTAACCTTAATTTCTTAGTCAGGGTTCTTAACTCATGATTTGACACTTTCAACAAAAAAAAAACTTTTCGGCTAAGAGACGACTCTTTAGAGCATCAATATCAACGTCCTTAGTGACGTCCTTAGGAGAAGAGGGGACCACAAAGTACACAATCAAGGAAGGACAAGGGAAAAAAGTTTCTTATATAAGGACGTTCTTGCTGCGTCCTTCACACTGTGTGCGGATCCCACGAGATGTGGTGGCCCGCCATTGGTTCTATTTTTTTTTTAAGAAAAACAAAAAACAACAAAAAAAAAGATTATAAATGCAACTGCAGACCAACCAAAAAACAATAAAAAAAAGATTGTAATCTCTGACTACGTCCGACCCACGAGTGCTGGACATTTTACTGGTTCATCAGAGATTTAATACACACAGATGCAACAGTTTACAAAGAACCAAATGCTCCTTGCTAGAAGATACCAACCCCTTAGATACAATAGACTTAAGCCTAAGTGATTGATCTCGTTTTGTTGTCTTTTGCTGAAACTCATCTGATTCTTGTTGCCGTAAACCTTAGGTATTTCCTTCTGCTTGACTTTTTTTTACATGACTTTTTCGTATTGGATCAGGTGTCTTCAAGGAATTGGGCATGTCGTATGCTTGGCCTAGGAGCATTGCTGTCGCTGGCCAATATGAGGATGGCGAGGCCCAAGCTTAACGCCCCATTTAAGATTTATAGAAGCACCTGTCATCGTGGTGTTCCTCGCACGTTTTCTCGTGTCACTGAAAAATCAGCTTCTTCTTCCTCGTCTGAATCTTGGCCGGATGCCTGTGTATTCCAGTGGTCGCTGTCACCATCTTTGTAGCCAGAACCTCCATTGTTGCTTCCGTCGGGTTCATCCTTCAACTTCAAGATCTGGACACCACATTCAATAATGTCAATTTCCTTGCATGTGAAGAATTCGAACATTACTTCATTCTCCTCTTCAAGCCATTCATGTGGTCCGTCAACCAAACCACAATAAAATATGCATAAATGTTCCTTCTGGATATTTAAGAGAGTAAACAAATAATTCTTAAGTTCAGTGGGGTGAGCCTTGTTTAAGCGCACGCGACACGACACATCCGTGTGAGGTTCCTCAATATGTTGTCTAGGGGAAATCAGAATGCAAACCCAAAATTCTCTAGAGTCTGAACTCAGTGATCATATAGTCAAGGAATTTCCTAAAGCTCGACGATCGAACTCTGAAGGAATTGTTCTTCCGGGTAGGCATGCTTGACATGATAGCTCGGTAATTGCTCTCCTTGTTCCTATACACAATTTGAAGCAGTTAGGAAAACTGCAATCTATTGTATACGCGTAATTCCAGAATTACGACCTTCGGTGATTCACAACCGTTTGCTGTTAGTCTTTCTAGTGACCTAGGGAGCTCTGGCAGTGATGCAAGTTTGGAACAGCCATATATACTAAGTGAACGTAACCTGTGGAGATTTTTGATCCAGTCTGGCAGTTCCTGGATACCTATGCCGTCGTCGTCGCCATCGCTGAATATACTCAGTACCAGGAGGCCAGGCCAAAGACAAACTGATGACGACTTAGGCAGTTTTGACAGCATTGTGTCTGCAATTACAAGTGTTGTGGTGTTGGTGGAAATATCTGGAAATTTTCTCATTCGTGAGCATCTTCTCATGTCTACGAAAGAATGAGGCGCCAATTTGAAGAGATCTGGAACATCTTGCAGATTTCTACAGAAACCCATATCCAACCAATCCAGTTTATCAAGATTTCCAATAGAGGAAGGAATCTCTAACAAACTAGAGCAACCACGCAAAACCAATTTCTCCAGATTTGCAGCTTTTGAAAGATCCGGGAGTTCCTTTAAATTAACTGACCATGAAAGACACATCTCCTTGAGATTCGCAAGTGGCTAAATGTAAAACAACAAAACACAACGAAGAACATCGTCAACGAGCATGATGAGAAAGAAAGTACATATATGTAAGCAAATATCGTAACCAACCTGAGTTTCTTCCCAAAGCTTCTCGAGCTTGTTATTTGGTAAATTGAGTTCCACAAGATATTCAAGATTGAATGTACCAAACCCTTGCTAGGGGGCATGCCTCCCAATGTAGTAACCTTAGACGACGCGGAAACTCCATCTCCTCAGGTCTATGCAATGTATCATTTCCATCATATCTACTTTTGTAAATTTTGAGGAATCGTAGATTAGGCATCCTTGTAAAAGCTTTATGGCTGATAGATACTTCCTTCATATCAGATATATCAAATGATATGCCCGACACAGCTCTAGTGCCCTAAACCAATATTTCAAATACAAACATATTGTTAGCACGCGCGAGAGGTAGTAGTAACTTGCATACGAGAGAAATTACTTACATCGGCACGTTCAAGAACATCACATATCTCCTCAGCATCTATTAAGATCCGCCGTCTCCAAGGTTCTTCTCTACTAACGGCTTTTGTAGCCATTAGTTGCAGTAACTTGTGCATCTCTATTTCTCCATCTTCAGATGAATATATGAGTGATCTGTTTGTGAGGATATTCAACCCGTACTTGACATCCAAGTTATTGTCAGCGAACATGGCTTTCACAAGATCACCATCTTTGTAGTTGAAGAAGACTGCAATATGGAGAAATAGAGATTGCTCTTTCTCATGTAAACTCTCGTAGCCGACTCTTAGTACTTGCTCTATATCTTGATGATCCAGAATAGTTTCTAACCTGCGTATTACTTGTTCCCACTCCTCCTCATTCTTTCCACGTAAAGTTGAACCCACCACACGGAGACCTAATGGAAGGTCACCACAAAGCTCCGTTACTTTTAACGCAGGCTCTCTAAAACCATAATGTGGATAGTTTTGTCTAAAAGCATATCTACACAGGATCTCAAGAGCTTCTCTTCTAGTGGGAAACCGCACATGGTACGTATTGTTGATACCATGTTGCTGCAACAACTCTTTGTTTTCTGTGGTAACTACAATCCTACTTCCACGACCAAACCATGTAGTTTCATGAGCTAAGGCCTCTAGTTGCTTTAGATCATCAACATCATCAAGGATGATGAGCGCTCTCTTGTCGTGGAGCCACTCTTTTACTGCCCCTAAATGGCATATCGTCATACCATTTTGGTTCAAAATCTTTGAAAGAAATTTTTCTTGTGAGCGCAATTTCAAACCATACTCATCAAGACCATTACGACAACTTCCCCTAAGGTTGTCCACAAAACAAGTAAGCTGAAACCTATTCGATTCAGAGAATCGACTATGTAAAGCTCTGGCGATGGTAGTCTTACCAATCCCTGCTGGACCAGAGATGGCAACCATCTTAACTTCATCATTATCTAAATCTAGCAAAGACTCCATCTCTCTTAAATGAGCCTCAAGTCCCACCATGTCATCAAAGTCTCTTGAGGGAGTAGCATTCAGTTTTTCCGAAACATCTCTACCAATCTTGTCGATCATTTCTGCTTCATTATCCCTAATAAAAGAGTAAGAAACCCATTCAGCTTTTAGTTCTCTTGAGTTATTATCACATGAGAAAAAATAAAGTATCTATAATTAATGAAGCACATACCAGTTTAGGAAGTGCTCTCCAGCTATGTTACCCACATGGGTCAACGCTTGGGTCCATTTCTGTCTCTTCTCTTCTGTTTTTCGGGCACAAGTTTTCTTGAAAACTTCCCCAAATTCACCGCTCTGTTTCCGCACATCAGATGGATCTACTCCGGTGTAAAAGACGGTCATCACGATTTGTCCCATTTCTTCCTTACACTTCAAAATCTCCAGCAGCTCATCCAAACACCAGCTGGAAGAGGCATAGTTCTTGGAGAGCACTACGATGGAGATCCTCGATTCTCTGATTGCTTGTGTGAGTGCAGGAGCAATAACTTGACTTCTCTCGATCCTTTCATCATCGAACATCCTGATCCCATTGAAGGCAAACTGTTTGCGCAAGTGACTAAGAAACGTCTTACGGACATCTGGTCCATGGAAGCTCGTGAACACGCGGTATCTCCAGGTGAGAGGAGGAGGAGGAGGAGAAGAAGAGGCCATCAGAGAGTTCATACTTGAGAGTGATCGTGAGTGGTTCAGGATCAAAGATTAAGAGAGATGTGTTCAGATAGGCATAAATGGTATTAGTAAATGGAAAACGCGTAGCGTTACTGTTAAGTCTGTTGACTATTGACCGAGACGAAGTTTCTTCGATCTTCTCTTCCAAAAGTAAACGAAAATGAGTGATTTAGTGCTAGCAGGTACAGTAGGTAGTTTTAAAAAAAGTTTTCTCCAAACTTTCTTCGTGGTTTTGAATTATTTACAAAATTAAAACTTTTAATTAATTTCTTGGTAATTTCGAAAATAGAAAAAACCTGTTACACAATAAACATTTCTTATTATTTACTAGAATGCCATACCATTATCATCAATTTTCCAATCACCATGAACTACCTTTTTGAATTTTTAGAAATTCAAGAATTCAATTTCTAACAATTTTTTTCTTTTTCTAAACCAACAAATCCTCATTTTCTCTCATTTTCTCTTCATTTTCATAAAAAAAAAACTCCCGTGACTTTCATTTTTATAAGTTAAACTTTCATATTTTCGAGTTTATTCAGTTATGAGTCGTCAAAGGTGGTTTTTTTTGCTCATATTTAGAGTTTAGACAATGGTAAAAGATGAAAACGAGTTTTATACCAAAAATATAACTATTTACATGATTTTCGTCATTATCTGTGTCGTGATAATAGACAATAATAGACTATTTTGTATGTGTATGCATACGTGTAGACTTACGAAACGCTCTACTAGTCAACTCACAAGTTAATTTTACAATTGACTCAAATAACTTTTTTTGTAAAGAAAACTTTCCTGGAAGTTTAGTCTTTCCATTAAAAATAAGCTCCATCAATTTGATCTAGAAAATATTTGACGTAAGCGGATGTTTCTAAATTCATTCACTAGGCTGAATGTAAAGACATAGATAAATCCATCTTCTTGGGATTTTTAAAGGCTGAATGTAAATCCACACAACGACAAAGAAAGAGAGAGGAACGTCATATAACATAGAAAGTAATTGATCATATATAAGACAAATGTACAACAGTAATCTGGATTCCTTGCCAGAAGTATTATAGTTGGTTGTTCTGCATCTCAAGTTTGATAAGATATTCATGATTAAAAATAGAAGGAAAACTAATATTACATGTTGAGAGACGGAATCTATACTATTAAAGCATGATCATATTGGTTTTTTTACTAAAAACACCTTTTTTTTTACTAACATTTTATATTTCATTAAGGGCAATCAAGTAATGTTAATGACATATCTATATTGGATTTTTTTTTATTCAGCCCACTACCCACATCATATCTCTCTTGGGCCATTTGGGCCTGGAGAAAATAATGTTTAATTTTCAAAACATAAATACTCATTAGACCTAGACGTTCGGGTACGGGTCGGTTCTTTTGGATATCGGATTTTTCGGGTTTTAAAATTAAATTCCATTCGTGTATTATAAAATTTCGGGTCAGGTTCGAGTCGGGTTCCGGGTTCGGGTGGGTTCGGTTCTCATGCATAAGAACCTGAAAAATAACCAAATAACCAAAATATCTAAAACGGGTTCGGTTATTTGTACTCAAAGTAACCAAAGTATCTGATTCGGTTCAAATTTTTGTATCCAAATTACTCAAAAATAACCAAAAGTGACCAAAAATATCTATTCTATACAGTTTTTTTGGTTAAACTTTTATCCAAACTATCATATTTTATCCAAAAATACTCAAAAGTATCGAAAATAACTACTATAGTTAACTTATAATATTAGTTTAAAATATTAAAATAATTATTAATATAATTATAACATGTATTTGTAGATATATATTCACATTTCAGATGTCTTCGGATACTCATTCGGTTCTCGGTTCGGGTCGGGTTCGGGACCGGTTCTTCGGATATAGCAATTTAGAACTCATTCGAATATTTATCCAGAGTCTGATCGGGTTCGGAATCCTGATTTTCGGGTCGGTTTCGGGTTGGTTCTTCGGGTGCGAATATTGTGATCAGGTCTATTCTCCTTTAAAATGAAACACGATAAAGAAAGATAAAAAGTTTAAGTTTTTTTTATAAAAAAAAAACAAATATATAAAATATGATATTTATTAAATATTTTTCAATTTAAAAAAAAATAAAGGAAAATAAACCCGCGCTTTGAAAGCGCGGGTCAAAATCTAGTTAATATTATATGTTGTGATTTCGGACTTGAGGAGATTAGGATTTCGGCTTGAACCTCTTGGTATCTATCTTATTAAAATAGAAACATTACAATTTCTTCTAGGTAGATTTTAATGTTGGACCTTATGTAATTAATGCTATATTATTCTACTTATTATTAAACATGTTTTTTATAAATAATTAACATCAACCATTACCATAGTTTTTCACTTTTTACCTTATTATTATATCCACTACGCATGTTTCCTTATATTGCATATATTTTACTATAAGCTAGATACATCCACTAGCATATTATACTATAAGATAGATTATTAATAATACATCTACTAACATATAATACTATACGACAGATTACTAATAATACAATATATTATCTGTATTCATTAACTTGCATCCATCAATATTAGCAATACTATGAAGACAACTAAATCTATACTTTGAACCTATAAACCATGATATACTAATTTATAACAAAAATGATATTACTGTTACAAATTAGTTTTTATAAATATTATTTATAACAGCAATTTGTTATATAAGATAAACTTAATCAAGACCCAAATCTTTTTTTTTCTGTTCAGAAAAAAGAAACCTACGAATATATACCATTAATTTAGCCAGAAATCTTTCGAATAAATGGTAAATCTCACCAACCCAAAAAAATAAATTAAAAATATAACAAAAGATATTATGTTTGAAATTTAGCTCACTGGGTCAGGTATAAATCTGTTCATTTCAGGTATAAGTTATTCGAGTTTTCAATATTTGGATCTAAGTAGGTATTTGTTTTTTTTGTCCGGATCGATTTTTTTTGGTTCCGGATCATTCTAACCTTTTTATATTATAAATCTTAAATAATATACAACATTTATATAAAATATGTGAATCAAAAGATAAATCCGCGCAGGTGCGCGGATCATGATCTAGTTTTAAATTAAAAAAAAAAGCAGGAGGAAAACACTGGTTAGGATATATATGTCTTCCAATGTAGTAATCTTAGACGAGTCAGTACTAGTACCGTAAACCAAATTGCAATAAATATAAATGATAAATCCAATAAAAACCGATCTGAAATGACTCATATACATCCGATAATAATCTAAACTAGATTCTGACCCGCCCTTTGAGAGGGCGGGTATATTTTTTGTTTTAATTTTTTGAGCAATTTAATTTTTATATTTGTGTTATTTTATTAATCATATTTGTGTTTCATATTAATTTAATTTAGTAAATTTTTGGTAAATATATTAAATATGTCAAGTTGTATAACTATATATTTGTGTCATATGCATATAAGAGATTATTTTAATAATTTATTTTTAAAGTTTGCAATATATTATATTTTTTTAGTAGTTTCCTAACATAATTAGTTAAGAATGTTTCGTACCCAAAGAATCCGATTCGGAATCAACTCGAAAATCAAAGTCTCGTGCTCTGTTAGACTTGACATATATACTCGAACGGTTCTTAAAAGTGTTATATCCAAAAACCAATATTAAATCTAACCCGCACCGAAAACCGATTTTTTTTTTTGAAAAATGTCTTGAAAAATAATTTTAATATATTTTGTTAAATATATTTACAAATGGGTTGATATGTTCTTCACTAACTTCAAGTAAAATCACATTTAGTAAATAATTTTTTCGAATAACCTATTTAAAACCCGTTAAACTAAATTCTTATCATTTTCACCGTTAGAGTAACAATTAAACAAATAACACTATGTATGGATGGGTTGTGAGGTCACATATTGACTATAACTGGTCTCTTCATAAGTATATATTTTTATCAATAATAATTCCATAATAATATTAACTTAAATAGTTTTAGTAATCTTAAATTTACTTCCAAAAATATACTTTGTAGATCATAAATTTAAATTCCGTATATTTATGTACCAAATATGAGTTCGATATTTGTTATTTGTTGCCTTATACATAGCCTATAAAATAAGAGTTTATAAGCGGTTGTAGAAGGTGGTTTCGTTTTTTTTTAAAGAAGGTGGTTACTTACGTTTAATGGCTTTTTTCTACAATATCTATGGCTTGTTCCACAACATCTATATACGACAGAAACACATATTAATGAATAATCACAAAAATGTAATACAAACACGTCTTTAAGAACTTACCAATCAGAAAAAATTTGTTTAGAATTCCATTCAATATAGTTTAAAGCTGCAGTAAATCCATAAACATACCATATTACTGAATTTATATGGAGTAATGGAGGTGAACTTCATAAACCCCATTTTATAACGTGAGTGGTAGGTTAGTATCCACCAGCTGCTGCACTTAGTGAAAATAATTCTCTGTTTTTCCAATCACCCACATGGAAGTCCCTGCCCAAACTAAGCAAGTAGTTTTTTGCATGATGCATGATTTTTTGATCCTTTGCAATGATGAAAAACAGAGTTAATAAGTCAATAATGGTAAGGTACAAAAACGCCATAAATATTGTATATTACATACGTAAAGCAGCTCAAAATCGTTTACCTTCTTGTCAGAGAAAATGAGTTCCATTGTCTCACCAAATTGTTCACTGAATTGTTATCTGGTGTGAACAACTTTCACTGCGATCCACCATTCAGTTTTGTAAAGCTTGATATCGGACATGTATATGATAACTTTGGTGTTGCATTTATTTTGTTTGCTTAAGTTGTGTGCTTTAGTTTAGATTGAATGTGTCGCTTAGATAGTATATATAGCAAAATCTATACTATTAAAGCAGGATCCTATTGGCTTTTTTACTAAAAATACCCCTTTCTTTAATAACATTGCATATTTCATTAAGGGCAATCAAGTAATATTAATAACAAATCTATATTGGATCTTTTTTTTAAATCCAGCCCATTGCCCACATCATCTCTTTTGGGCCATTTGGGCCGATTAACAAATCAGATTCAATTTTTATTTTTTTTGGATTGAGTTCGAGTCGGATCTTTCCGGATCCGGGTGGGTTCGGTTCTCATGCATAAGAATCTGAAAAATAACCAAATAACCAAAATATCTAAAACGGGTTCGGTTATTTATACTCAGAGTAACCAAAGTATCCGATTCAGTTCAATTTTTTGTATCCAAATTACTCAAAAGTAACCAAAAGTAACCAAAAATATCCATTCTATACAGTTTTTTTGGATAAACTTTTATCCAAACTATCATATTTTATCCAAAAATACTCAAAAGTACTAAAAATGACTACTATAGTTAACTTATGATATTAATTTAAAATATTAAAATAATTATAAATATAATTATAACATATATTTTTAGATATATATTCACATTTCGGGTATCTTCGGGTACTCATTTGGTTCTCGGTTCGGATCGGGTTCGGATCGGTTCTTCGGATATAGCAATTTAGAATTTATTCGGATATTTACCCCGGGTCTGATCGGGTTCGGGACCCTGATTTTTGGGTCGGTTTTGGGTTGGTTCTTCGGGTCCGGATATTGTGATTAGGCCTATACTCATTTAAAATGAAACACGATAAAGAAAGATAAAAAGCTTAAGTCTTTTATAAAAAAAACAAAAATATATGAAAATATGACATTTATTAAATATTTGTCAATTTAAAAAAAAAATAAAGGAAAATAAACCCGCGCTTTAAAAGCGCGGGTCAAAATCTAGTAATAGGTTTAAAGAGGATACATGGATATTAAAGATTTTCGTTTAAAGATATTTATAAAGATATGCCTTGCGAACCGAGTTTTGGTATAATTAGGAGTATATTCTCTTTGGATTCGTTATGAAAAATTGAAATGATAATTTTGAAACTGAAAAAAAAAGAAATATATCTGCTAAGATATTATTTACTTTTTTGGTATATGCAAATATGCTCTTTTAGTTTGTTATAAATGTGATTTGGGATATGGATATTCTAAAACGGTTACACAATATTTTTTTTTAGTAGCCAAAATTTAAAATATTGTTAATCATATTTGGTTAATATTGTTAGGGAGAAAAATCAGCAATTTTCATTTTAAAAACTAATATATATATATTAGAATAAATATGCCATGAACTGTAGTACACAATTATCATCTTTGATTACTATTAATGTTCATCAACGGTTTTCAATTTCTTATGAGTTTATTGAATTTTTAAAATAGAGTTACCTCGGAACCGTAATAAAACTTTAGAGTTAAGGGTTGGATTATAAAATGCCACTGTATTTGATAGTACAGATTAAAACGTATATATGAATGCGTGAAATTTAATGGACATAAAAATCTACGTGAAGAAATAATATGTCTGTGAAAAATAATTAGATGATCGTCAAAAGCACTGAACTTGTTCGATTGGGAAAAACATGTATTAATAGTTATTTTTTGAAGACTTTACATATATATCAAGAACGATTAATGAGGAAATAATTGATTAAATATAAATGGCAGTGGCATGTAATTATTGCATTTAAACAAAGGCAACGCTTTCTCAAAAATAAAAGCAGCGATTTTAGTAAAAGAATAAAAATATTAAATAAAAACAATAGCCTTAAATTAACTCAGTGGCACATGATGGTAAATACTTGTGAAACAGGAGGTCACCTCAAAAAAGAGCCTTCTGTTTTAATAGTATTGATATGACATGAAAATCTGAATATCCAAGATTATGGTTTTAAGATTATGATTTCATGTGTTCTCTTTTCTTTTCTGTGGTTGTTATGATTTAGTAGTATATCTATCTTATTAAAACAGAAACATTCTGTTGGACTTAACATTTATTTTGTAAGTTTTTAAATTAAATACATTTTTATACTTTATAGTTAAACCTACATTAAATCATTAATGTTCCTTTTTTATATTATTATCAATGTTTCCAAACAATATACTTATTTCTTTATACTACTATCAATGTTTCCAAACAATATATTTTTTATACTACTATCAATGTTTCCAAACAATACAATAATTAATCTTAGTTATTTTATATCTATCATTTTCTCTTTAAAATTTTGTAGAAACGTCATAATTTCATAAATTGCAAAATAATAAACTTTAAACTTTGGATTATAAGATTACAAATTATGAAACTATTATAATTTAATCAAATTAGATTACATATTGGTCATCCAACAGTTCAATCGGTTAGTCTCGGATTTTAATGATTTTTTTTTAATATGAATATTTTAAAAACCTAAATTGAATTGTCAGATCTCCAGATTAACCGGTATAATCACAATCGGTTTGAATTAAAAACACTGATTTAAATGCAAAAATATTCTAAATACACTCTTTAAAATCACCAAAATATTTGTTATATTATTAGTAAAATTTTTCATCGTAAAATATTCCGCGCTTTCAAGCGCGGGTCAAAATCTAGTTTTATTTTATTTCTACAACATTTTCAAGTAGTATATAACTTTAAATGTCAAGTTTAAAACTAATTAATTGTTTATCATGTATATTAATAACAAAATTTGAGATAATATACATCATCAATTCTTCATAAAGGAGTAAAATATAGGATAAAATATGGGAATTTGCTGGAATAACAGAAGTTTAAGATACTACAGGCTTGTTGATATCTTGCATAATTGCATTGTTTCACATATTCCTTTTCATGCATTTTCATCATGTAGGTTAGATTCTAGCCATGTTTAGGTTGCATTTTGCATACATGAGTCTCTATCAGGTATTGGAGCATCATATGGAGCTTTTGGAGACATTGGGATGCATTTGGAGCTCAAAAGATGTGAAAAGGAGGATGATTGGACGAGAGGAGCCTGGAGCAACCTGCATAGGTCGCTGTGAGACCTCGCTCCAGCCGGAGCGACCTTGACGACCAAACCCGGAGCGACCACTCCAAGTCGCTCGGCTCACACGAGTCGAAGACGAAGAAAATCACTCCGGAGCGACCCCTCGCAGCGACCATCCGAGGTCGCTCCCAAGCCCAGAGCGACGTGCTGGAGCGACCTGAGGAGGTCGCTGCGTGTTTTACTATTTGCGATTTTTTTAATTCAAGGACCTATTTGCAATTACTTATGTCGTTTGGCACTCTGAAAAAACCTAAGTTTAAAACCTATTGTAGCCACTTTTGGGCAGATTATCTTTGGTTGAAGAGAAAACCACAAAATACTCTTGGAAAGTTCATCTTTTGGATTCATTGTTCTCTTGTTATTGATTTCTTATTGATTTCATGTATTCATCTACATGTTTAATCTGAAATCCAATATGGGTTTAAGGTTTCTCATGAAGATTAGTGAGTAGTTCTCTTTTGAATTCATGGGTTAGGGAGATTAGGGTGATTAGGTTAGATCAAGGATGTTTTTAGTGTAGATCAATCTCAAGCCTTGATAGTAGAGTGTTCTTTCAGCCTCTTTTGATCTGATCATTTGAAAGTTGACCTCTAGACATTTCTCACCCAAAAGGTGTTTGTTGAAATGTCTGAGACAACTCTGCTAGGCTCTTAATGCATCTTGCCAAAGATATTTGTTGTTAAGAGTGTTAGGAAAGTTAATAAACATGTTCTTAATGATTGCTTTCATATCATTCAACCAAAGAGATTTGTTGTATGAGATGTGTTAGCAAGTGAGCATTCATCTAGACATAGAGCTTGCTTAGGTTTGTGTTTAGGCTTAAGGTTATTTGTTTGATTCATCATTTGCCATCTTTGTTTGATACTTGATCACCCGAAATCATGTTCCCGTGCCCATGAGTTCTCTTTTATCATATTTAAGAAAGTCTTTCATTTACTGCGATTTAGTTCTATCTTGTCATCATAGTTAGTTATTGTTTCTGAAATCATTTTAAATCATTGGTTGCATTTAGATTAAGTAAGTGCTTGTATTCTTAGTGCTTCATATCACTCAGAACTGGTTCGACATATTACTTCAATTTTATTATCATTTGACTTATGAGCCTCAAAACTCCTAACATCACTTGTTATTACATAGGACGTTTGCGACAGTAACAATGGTCTAAAGCACAGACATAAAACACAATTTCTTCACCTTTTGACTTGCATAAATCAGCGCAAACAGCAGGGTCACACCTCATTTGAAGGGGTAAATCCACTTTTCCATCTTTAATGCATTGACATGTGTTCTTCACACACTTCATATTGGTTATACTTCGACACGTGATCTTTGTACAATCAGAATCGGTGTTGCAAGTTTTCGAAAGAACTTGAGTGACTGTGAGGTGGTGTATCATGTTTACGAAGAGGAGGCTAGTAATGAATTCAGTAGACATAAGATGCAAGTGAAAGTAATCTTACATGTTGAGAAAAGTAGAAGACCGGTGAAAATCAAAACTGATTTCTCTATTTTTACTGAACATAAGTTTGTATTTTCTTTCTTTTATCAGTTTGAGTTTTCAGTGGAACTATAGTGGAGAATTCAAAAACTATCTACTCTATTAATTTAGAGTCCTAAAATTTATCTACCATTTAAAAGTTGTCATTTAAATTTGGACTTGTTCTAGAATAGTAGGTGTTTCGCTACTTAAATCTGTTTGTTTTCTTGAATATATCTACATGACTAACAACTTAATTTAAACCAACATATAAATACACATAATAATTAGTTTAGTTATTGGGCTTTGGAAGATTATTAAATTGTGTTGCTTTGCAAACAAATGACCATACGATTATGTAAACCAATTTACATTAGGACTTATAAATATTGGGTCTAAACCAACTAACACGGTATTTGAAATTTTAAAATAAGAAGATTATATAATATATCTACAAACAATATTATAATTAAAAAATATATTAATTTTTTTGTGGAATAAACTTTATTTGATTTTTTTTTGTTTTCTCAGTGATAAGTAAAAAGAATTGTCTAAATATTTTCCTTATAAATTTATATTAACGTTTATATATAGTAGAACCTCTTTATATTAATACTCTATAAATTAATACTAACTTTTTATAAAATAATATAATTTATAGTTCCAAATTGGTTCAATTGTTATATCGGTAAATTAATAATTTCTATAAATTAAAAAAAATTATAGTTTAGGTATAGTCTTGACATTATTAATTTATAGAGGTTTCACTGTAGAAGTTATAATTAAAAAATGTGTATATTTTATAACCAAAAACAATATTATTCAAAAACTATATATATAAAAAACTATTGTTATTTTTTATAATTTGTATATTCTAACAATTAAAAATATTTGTTTAAATAATTTCCGCCCTTGAAAAGGGCGAGTCAGTATCTAATTTATACTTGTAAGATAGCAATTTGTTTTAAGCACAATTTTTTTACAGGTTAATGTTTGCATTTCTTTACGTAAATACCTTTTTGCAACAATACATTATACTAAAACCTTTAAAACGGTATATATATTATACCTAAACATATAAGATATTACATATTTTATACCAAAATTGAATTTATATATTCTGTATTTTTGGAATAACATGATACGATATGACAAAAAAGAATAACATGATACAATAAATTAATTCCTAAATAATTGTTTTAATTAGTCTTTTAAGTTTTATGAACCCTCATTTTAAAATTTTGATGCAGTTTTACCAACATCATCCAATTTATCTTTACTTAAAAATTGAAAGATCTTGATTAATTTTATGTAACATAGTTTTTATAGTACAGCATATTAAATTAAAGACATTGTTTACGAACTTTGTGAATGCATAATACAACATGGAGTAGTGCTTTCGTCCTTTGTTACACAGATTTAGGGGACAAACATGAATTAGCAAATAACACATTACACAAACATACATACATACATTCACACCATCTCCTCATCAACATTTTATAACACTCATTACAACATCACAGGAAAAGTAAAAACATCCGAAAACAACCTCCAAGAAAAAATAAAAGAAATAAACATATAGACAAATTAGCGTAAGTTTCTCTCCTGAGATTTATACAATAATTTAAAATGAGGAAGGAAAAGAAGAAGACAAGGCAGAGGATCCCAAGGTCATTGATGGATCTTGGTTTCCAACAAGAGATGAACTTTCCACGTTTATATTAAGGTTGTCCCACAAGAAAAAATTAGAGCACTGTTGTGAATCCATCCACTGATCATAGCTCTGTTCTTGCTTCTTTAAACTTTCGAATGCCGAAGCCATATCTCCATCTTGAGTGCTATTGTCAATTGGGGAGATGTTATCAACATTTCCCTCTACTAACGCTGGTATATTAATGTAACTTATAGCCGTTTCGGTATTTGAATTGGTAGAGTTGTTGAACAAATGTGACACCATTGTAGGAACTTGAAACGGTTCTTGTTGACGAAGATTTATATCCCATTCTTCCATGGTATTTGTCAGAAATGATTGCTCAAAAACGCTTCCTCTCCCTCCTCTTTGTGTTTCGTGGTCATGGTTCTTGTTTGTGATGATGTTTTGAGAGAACATTCCTTCAAGAACAGGAAGTGTTGGGTCTACCATGAAGAGAGGGGTTTTATGGGATGAAAGGGTTTCTTGAATCTTTTTATTAGTTTCTTGATCATTGGAGAAATTTAGTTGGTTAGGACAATCCATAAAGCTGTCAAAATGTAAGCTATCGATAGTCGATGTAGTGGTGTTAGAGGGGACAGCAGTAACAGTCGATGTAGCGTCCACGTTCATTGTCACGGTAGTTATTGATGGTTGATGACGATTATAGTGGTGGTGAGGTTTTCGTATCTTTTTCTTGATCCATGAATTCCAATAATTTTTTATCTCGTTATCTGTTCTTCCAGGTAAATGACTCGCAATGTGAGCCCACCTGAAAAACATATACAAATTTATAAGAAGAACATCAACCATTAAGCACATACATGTGTACAAGTCTATGTGTATGCTAGCTTTTTCTTTGCTAAATATGTATACACATGTGTGTGGACGTTTGTGTTATATTTTTGAAATGTTCGATTAAGTAACTTGAAATACACTACATAGCAGATCGAGCAAGTAGACAAAATTACAAAGAGATGAATGAAACTACACGTTAAAGATTCTTTGTCATCGACCGTATAGTCGTTCCTTAGAACCGTGGCCAAAGTAAACATATAACAATGTGGTATATTTACACATACATATATAACTTGATGGACTGTTTATATAACGATAAAATATGTATAGGCGTATCCCGAACTCAGGAAATTTATCACTATAAAAATGGGATTAATAATACAAAAGTATGAAAACAATTTATATAACGGTCTATCCATAATAGTACAGTTATAATGGTTTAAATAATAATACGTGAAGTATATAACTTTAGGTTAAAACTAAAGAAACTGAAGTATATAACTTTAGGTTAAAAAAAAAATTGGGTTAAATCTAGGAAAAAAAATCGAAACCTGTTCCCTACAACTCCATGAAGGCTTATGATCAATTTCTCTTCTTCAGGAGAGAATCTTCCTCTTCTTATATCAGGTCGAAGATAGTTTATCCATCGTAATCGACAACTTTTTCCGCATCTTTGAAGCCCTAATGAATATATCAAATATGCATTGCAATAATAGATTTGTTTATAAAATTATATTGAATCTATAAGTGAAAAGTAAAACAATGTAATTAACCAGATATAAAACGGAAGAACTAAAATGATAATAAGTACCTGCTTTTTCAGGGACTTCACTCCAACATCCGTAGCCATGAGTTGTGATATATCTAATAAGCTTATCATCTTCTTCTGGTGACCAAAGCCCTCTCTTCACCTTTTGCTGGTTGCAACATGAGTGATGACCCATGATTTAGCTCCAAAATTAACTTAATTATAATTAAACACTTAACCGCAATAATTATCTTAAATTAATATTTATATGGATATGTATACCACACTTTCTTTCTTGTGTTGTGTGTGTTTGAGGGCTTTGTAACTATAGAAGAAGAAAATTTGGGGAGTTTTAAAAGGGGAGGAGACAAAGGTTGGGCCGGGTCTGGTCCCAGGGGTGGGGTCTGGGATATTTCTTCGTCGATCTAACCATAAAACGACTTCTCATCAACTTTCTATTTTCATGTGTTATTACTCGTTGTACGTAGAGAGTTTTTGTTGTAGTATTATTACGTTAAGCCCTTATCACTTTTACATGTTTTTTTCTTCACGTACCCTTTTGTCTCCCGTCAAAGTTTTTGCCTGCTTTTCCAAAGACCTCACGACGAAAATTAGATGCATCCGCAGAACAAATTAATCGCCATTATAATTTATATATGTATATTTAATGGTGACATATAGTTCCTTGTAGAATTTGCCTCATGTATCGTTACCAATAAAGCACCATTTTCCTATTAGAAACATAAATTGTTTGGTTCATCTCAAATAATCTTACTATGCTGAAAATATGGAATTGCATATTAGAAAAAAAAACTCATTTCGAAATTAATATTCATATTGGGATAAATGGATCTAAAACAAGAGAATGTCAGTCTAAAATAATTTAGTTGAACTCTGAAATTTTCAATTAACGTCGGAGCATAATCTTTGCGGGGCATGACAACTTATGAACTTTGTGTTGCTAAACATAGTTTCAGGGAAGTTAATTTTCATTTAGTATAAGATAGTAAATAATGTAAAACTTGATGGTCACAACTCACACGCTGCCGATCCCCACCCAAAAAAAAAGAAGCCAGAACTAATTTTCCTTCTTAATCACTTTTCGTACGTATTATTTGGGTCGCACTCTAATTGAAACTGTACGCAACTAATAACCGTTTGCTTAGAACATTGTTTATTTCCCCTCATATTTCAAACACGTGCAATACGAATATCTATAACATTTTTAAAAAATATGATGACTAGAAAAACCATACATCTGACATTATGGAATTTTTTGTATTGAATAGTTGACAAAGTCACCCAAAATCAAATTAAGAACGACGAAAGTACTAACTAAAAGCGAATTAAACTAAAATCAAATTAAAATAGTCATCTAAACTAAAAAGAGGAATACATTAATAAAAAAAATTTTGAATATTAATATTTTTTTTACAATTTTATGAACCTGGCTGAATTTAGTTTTAGTTTGACACTCATGGATTTTAACTCAGTCTCGGTTGATTTCATCGACTCTCAGTAAATTCATCTCTAGCAAAGTTAGAACTTATATGAACTTTAAATGGACTTTAAAAAGAACACTTGTTGTAACGGGTCAATGTTGAATATAATCCTTCAGTGTTGAAAAATGTAGTTTAAAATTAACGTACGTCAAATGCAACAAGTGTTTTTTTTTATAAGTATTTGGAAATTGGAATGGTAATCATTGCAAATTACAATTACAAGGCTTCGATTAGTTAGGAGACATATCGGGAGACCATGCCGAAAATGAAATCGCTTCGTTTGTAAATTATCACCGTCATTGTTTTAAGTTTCGTATTGATAACTTGTAAAGATAGTCATGCAATACTATGTAATAACTTATTACATTCATATATGTCATATCAGGTTCGTTCCATCAAAGTATTAAATAATGAGTTTTAGTATTACTTTATATTTTGCTTATATAATTAAGCTTAATTCCATTTATCGTACTTCTAACATGCCCAAATATTTAATCATGAATGAAATCATCAGTTCGTCATCGATTAGACATTCGTTTGTCAAATAGGATCCTAACGAAAGAAGTGTAGACGAAGGTTTACATAAAAATTACGATACATATGATTTCATTACACAAATTTTTGAGATGCATACTCAATACTAAGTTAGTACAGAATGTGTAAAACACTCGCCGGTCACCATACATCTTTAGATCATTTTTCATTTTATTTTTGTAATGTTTATTTGCTCGTTGATCTCGTCTGTTCTATTAACTGGATCCAACAAATTTATAATGTCGATGAACTGATCATTCACTTACATCATTAACGACAAATTAACAGTTTAAAACACTACATATATTATCAAACTCTTGTTCCGTGATTATTGTTATTTTTTTTTAATTTCATCCGTCCGTTCCACTCATTTCATTTTTTTTTAAACACTCATTTCAACACTCATTCCGTTGTTTAAACGTTAATTAATTAAATTTTCTGACTGAATCAAGAACCCTAAAGTTCAAAAGAAAAAAATATGATAGCCCTACACACAAGTGTGGCGAGACCCTATGTACGTAGATGAAATTGATGGAGAAGTGGGACCGTTGGATTGGAGCAAATCAGGTACCAAACATCGATGTGAATATGATGACATAGAAATATGACTTTTGCTTCTATATATCGCAATCTTTTCCTTGGCTATTTTTTATTCTACTCAATTTACTAGATTTTTTAAAAAATAAAAGAAAAAGTGAAACAAACTTAAGATTAGCAACGTTTAAAACTGGGAAAAGACTTGCATTGTATATGTATTTTATTTTAAAAATGCATTCAAGGAAACCTCATTCCTCGATGGGAACGTAATAAATAACTAGGAACCTTCCTAATTTTGTGAAGAAAAGGAGCATTTATTGGCACTCAGCGATCTGAACTTACACATACATAATTTTTCAAAGACATATATAACATATATTATATCCTGTATTTAAATCTTTATTATCCAACTTAAGCATAGGTTTAGTTTCTATCAATGACATCATTAAGGGCTTGGCTTACCTTTAAGGAGGAGCAATGAAATGACCCTTTTAGTTTGGGTCCACTATGTTTGATTTAACCATATATTTTTTTGTTAAATAAGGTAATGTTTTGTCAACATAAATAATAGTTCTGGTGATTAATTATTGATGCTAATGAAGAAAATGTGTTAATTAATTAAAAGAAAAGCCTTTCAAGGGGTAGTTGGTCGAGTAATGATAATCATTAGACAGAGATGTCTCTACCATACATAGTTAAGTTTTCTTCTCCTTTATGATCACACTATAGTTTAATCAGCACATTCATGCGGGTATTTTTTCCATTTTATAAACTTTGATATTATCATAATTTTTGAATACAGAATTTATATTTTAATGTTATATATTGTATAACTATTAAATTTTATTGTTTAAGTTTTTTTTTTATTAATATATAATGATTTGTTTTATGTATTTTAACTTTCTATTAATTGTTATTATAATTTCGAGCTTGGTACTTTTAATATATACTTTGAAATAATCAAATTAAGAATCTTTTTCAACATATAATTTTTGAAAAATATGTAGCTGTAGAAATAAAAATTTACCATATGTTAAGAACTTTATTTTTTGTATAAAAATATTATATAGTTAACAAATATTAACCCCTTTAATGGTAAATGATAATTTATTTAAATGAAAGTATTTTAAAAATTTTAAATATGTTAATTACCAATTTAATATAATCTTGTCAATACTTCTATTTTAATATAATAGAGACTATAATTATAAATTTATTAAAAATAGCATAGGTTTTTATTTTACAATAAAATTTAATTAATATTAACTTATAGTATATTATTAATTATGAAATTAAGTAATATATTATTTAATAAAAAATATTTAAACATTGAGTAAGATTTTGTTAGATTTTCCTTAACATATTTTGTTAGATTTTTCTCACAGATTTTGTTATAATCAAAAATAAAATTCAAATTTATAGTTAAATTCATTTATTATTAATATTCTTATTGACTACTATGTCATATTACGTAATTGATTAAATGGATCTATTATGACTTTTTAAAGTGTAGATAAAAATAATAGAGAAGATTTATTTTTCACAACACAAGCATTTTATTCTCACCACACGCAAATTTTCATTTTGAATTTGTTAAGTTTATCATTTTTTACTTTTGTTTAATCTTTAATGTGATACATCGTTTTAGTTTAATTTTAAATTTAGAACAGTATTATTTTGACCGGTATAGTCCCTTAATTTTTCTCCACAATTTAACTAATCTAAATGATAATTTCAGTTTTTCTTTCAGTTGAATGAAAGATTTTGTTATTCAAAAATTATTTACATTTAATGATATAATAAATAACAAGACTAGCACTAGGTTTGGGTATTAGGATCTTCCAGTCGCAGTTGGATCAGTTCTCATCATGTCTTTCATATCTCAGACATTTTGAGTCATATATATATATATATATATATATATATATATAACTGTAATTTTATTGAGTAAAAAAAGTTATGTAAATTTTGGTTCTGTTTTGGGTCTCACGAGGTCCTGGTCGGTTTGAGTCTAACTTTTTAGAACCATAATATACCCAAATAATTTGGTTATGATTTGATATTAGTAGTTAGTGTTTAGAATACCTAAAACCCCGAAAATGCTTAAATACCCGAAATCTATAAACATATATCTAAAATATGAAAATTTTAGTCGAAAACTTGAATCTTAAATAAATATCTGAAATATCAAAAATTTGCAAATGCTAACGTATACAAATTTTTTGATTTATTCGGGAATACCAGATCGGATCTTGAGTAAGACATGGATCTTCAATTTTATTATGTTAGTTAAGGGTGAACATTCGGATCGATTGTGATTCGGGTTCCTGGATTCATGTAAAATTCTCAGGTTTAGTTAACACAATAAAATTGAGGAAGTATTTCAATTTCTTTTTCTTCTTCTTTTTCGTAAGAACAAGGCTGGAAGGTTGGTCCCATAGGTCCACTGTTTTAAAGCGTGGAGTTAAGTTTGAACTGGCGAACTGAAGTCTATTTTGGAACCATACTACCTACAGGCTATAGCTAATATGTGTCCAGTCCTGGGGAAAGGCGCAAATCAAGGGAGAATTACCAATTGTGACTCAAAACTTGGAGTCAAACCCAAAAGAGTACCCCAACTTGGGTCAAAGGCAAAAGTAACCTAAAAGGCTATTGAAATTACAACTATCTCTTTGTGAACAAACAAAAAAACGGATTTTTTTTTACGTTTCTACCCCTCGCAAGTCGTCTGTAAACAGACGACTTGAAAATAAGTCGTCCAGACGACTTTAAATTAAGTCATCTGGACAGTTATTCTTAAACATAATTTAAAAATTTTGTAAAAAATATTTTGATAAGTGAAAAATTGGAATTATGTAATTAACATATGTCTTAAGAGATATAAATTAATATATAACAAATTTCAATTGTTTTCAGCCCAGATGAGTGAAAGTAGTGAGTCATGATATTCTTTAGTTTATGTTTCATCAACATATGTTGTAGTATTGTATTTGTTCTTAGGGTTAGATTTTGGAAAGCATTAAAACCGTTTTTGAAAATTTTTAAAATTACCTAGGCGTGTTCATTTCTGTGTATAGTAAACACTATTGAAGTATAATTTGATTTTATAACGTGGTTAGTAAGTTAATTTAGTCATTTTAGTTTAGGGGTTCATTTTAGGGTATTGGACGACTTAATATTTAGTCTTCTGTTCCCAGACGACTAAATATTAGGTCGTCTGATGTACATTATCAGCCAGAATAAGTCGTCTAAACCGGACCAAACCTTAAAGTTTACCAATGTACTTTTAAAGCTAACCGGATTATTTACCCAATATATAAGGTGATTTTTTTTTTTTTTTTTTTCATTTTCCGCGAACAGAAACCCTAACAGTTCTCTCTCACCGGCGATATCAAAGGCGATTCGAATTCCCACTATTTCTGAACAACCATCGTTCTCAACGTCGGCTATCTATCTCACTTCATTCTCACCGTTGTCGCCGCAGCTTCTTCTAACCCTAGCGCCGCCGATTCCTCTAAACCCTAGCGCCCCCGCTTCCACTATTTCCGAACAAACCGTCGCCCTCGCCACCGTGCTCACCAACGTTCTCACCGCCGCTTACTCTAAACACTAGCTAGCACCGCCGTTTCTTCTAAACCCTAGCGCCGCCGCTTCTTCTAACCCTAGCGCCGCCGCTTCTTCTCTGTAAACCGTAGCGCCGTTTCTCTGTAAACCCTAACGCCGGTAAGTCATCAAACTCGTGGAAAAGATGAACATAAAACGTTGTCTCTTTCAATTTACTCATTCTCACCGTTTCACGTTTATTTTTTCAGATCTATAACCACAATGACGAGTACTCGAACTCCTTCTGCGACTAATCAGGTCCGCTTGAAATTTTTCTACTGGAAGACTTGTAAGTAAGTCGTCTGGAAAGTCTTCAACCTGGACGACTTAGTACGTCCATTTGGAAGACTTTCCAGACGACTTAAATATAAGTCGTCAACTAAGTCGTCCAGTTGGACGACTTTCTAGACGACTTATATTTAAGTCGTCTACTAAGTCGTCTGGAGTAACAATTAAGGCGTGATTGATTTAGCTTGTGTTCTGACTTCTATTGTTGTCTTTGATTATTTTGCAGACAAAAAGGATGGATATTCCAGAACTCCCCCGTAGGTTATACACATTAGGGGAAGAGCCAGAACCCCACAATAGCATTTCGTATCATACGGATAACACGAAGTTGCATTACTGCTCTTAGGGAAGCTCTCACTGATGCTGAATTTGAAGAGCTCAAGGAGTCGAGATTGGGAGTTTTCATCAAGTTCAAGGAGCAGGGATTTGGTTGGGCTTCAAGGCTGGTTCACCACTTGCTCGGTTTAAAGCTGGACATTAAGAAGAAGTACGAGATGTGGTGTCTCGTTGGTCCAGAACCTGCGAGGTTTTCACTGTTAGAGTTTGAAAACATCACTGGTCTAAACTGCGACTACATCGAGGACCTTGAGACACCAGAATGTGAAGTTACCCCACAGATGGTTTCTTTCTGGGAGATGATGGGAGTTCATCGGGAAGCTGGGCCAAGTACTGATCAGATAATAGCAGCACTGAAGAGATGCGGGATTGGTCCAGGGAAGATCGCAAGCGACTCGCGTACCTTTCCATCTTCACTGGATTCATTGAAGGGAAAAAGTTCTCAAGCGCTACACGAGCTACTCTCGCAAGGCTAGTGATGGATTTAGAAAGGTTTGAGAATTATCCATGGGGGAGAGTCGCGTTTAAGGTGCTGATGGACTCTTTGTGGAACAAAGATATTACTGGCTGTTACACCGTGGATGGCTTTATACAAGTTCTTCAGGTCTGGGCGTACGAAGCTATTCCGGGATTGGGTGCTAGTATTGGTCTACCCAGAGCAAACAGTCCGTCTCCACCGATTCTGGCTTACGACGGCAGCAGAGGCCGCAGATTCATGAAAGCTGCTATCTTGAGTCAGGTACCTTTCCATCTTCACTTAATTAAGTCGTCTGGAAGGTCTTCCAGCTGGACGACTTAGTAGACGACTTATTATAAGTCGTCTGGAAGGTCTTCCAGCTGGACGACTTAGTAGACGACTTATTATAAGTCGTCTGGAAGGTCTTCCAGCTGGACGACTTAGTAGACGACTTATTATAAGTCGTCTGGAAGGTCTTCCAACTGGACGACTTAGTAGACGACTTATTATAAGTCGTCTGGAAGGTCTTCCAGCTGGACGACTTAGTAGACGACTTATTATAAGTCGTCTGGAAGGTCGTCCAGCTGGACGACTTAGTAGACGACTTATAATAAGTCGTCTGGAAGGTCGTCCAGCTGGACGACTTAGTTGACGACTTATAATTAAGTCGTCTATTTAGTATTTTGTTTCAAATATCTAACTCGATTCTTCTTCTATTTACTGCAGACCCGCGTGATCAACTTTGTTGAGAAGGACATTAGTGAAATGTGGCCAAAATGGGACTCTGAGGTTGATGACGTGCCCGCGGAGAACATCATTAAAGTGATGTATGATCGGAGACCGTGGAAGTGGACCATGGATTGCTGGGAAGTCACTGGTACAAAACCCAAGTTTGTGACTCCATCGAAAAGAGCCAAAGAGATGGTTGTGGAGGAGGTGGAGGAAGACAATCAGAGACCTCGGAAGAAAGCTCGTAAAGAGGCTCCTAAAGAGGCTCCTAAAGAGGCTAGAGAAGAGGCTCCTACAGAGGCTACAGAAGAGGCTACAGAAGAGGCTAGAGAAGAGGCTAGTTGGGTGACCAGAGAGGAGTTAGAAAACATGTTCAAGGACTTAAGAAGTGGCTTAGGTGACATGATGAAAGAGGGGTTTAAGAAGTGCATCAGGGAGATTAGGAAGATCTCCGATAGATTGGAAGCTGTGGAGAAGAAGGTTGGTGTCACCAATCAGGCTACCCCTCAAGCCCCAGAAACCGGGGTTAGTAAAAAACATCCTACCCCACAAGCCCCAGAAACCGGGGCTAGTAACAAACAGACTACTCCTCAAAAGGATCAGCCTCCACTTCAAACCAATCATCCTACTCCTCCCACCAGACAGCCTGCTCCTCAAAAGGCAAAGCCTACTCCTCAAAAGGCGAAACAGCCTGCTCCTCAAACTAAACAGCCTGCTCCTCAAACGAAACAGCCTGCTCCTCAAACTAAACAGCCTGCTCCTCAGACGAAACAGCCTGCTCCTCAAACGAAAAAGCCTTCTCCTCAAAAGAAACAGCCTTCTCCTCTGCCCAAAGAGGTTAGTATCAAATCTTTAAGTCGTCTGGTCTTTGTATAGATTTGTAATATATAAGTCGTCTGGAAGGTTTTCCAGCTGGACGACTTACAATAAGTCGTCTGGAAGGTTTTCCAGCTGGAAAACCTTCCAGACGACTTATTTGTAAGTCGTCCAGCTGGAAAACCTTCCAGAAGACTTACAAATAAGTCGTCTGAACTCCAGCAGGAACCAAATCCTCTCCCAACTTTTATTTAAGTCGTCCAGGGTTAACTTGTTCTCTTTTATTGCAGAGATTGTTGCCGGAGGATACAGCAGATGAGGCGATCTCGGTATATAAGATCTTGCCGGAGGATAAAGCAGATGGTGTCACCTCCAAAGAGATTGTTCCTCTCACTTCCACTGACCAACCGAGCTTCGCTTCCAACGATCAACAACCGAGCTTCGCTTCCACCGATCCAGCTTCAGCTTCAGAACCGAGCCTGGTTGTATTGGACCAAACAGCTCCCACTGCTTCTGTGCGTGCAAGGAGTGAACGAACGAAGAAACCTGCTCCCACGCAGATATCTCCTTATACGGCAGAGAGAAGGAAACTCCTTAGAGTGGGAAAGTATAATCCATTTCCCACACTAAACAGACCTAAGATGAAGGAGCTCGCTGATTGGTTGAAAACTGATCCGTAAGTGATTGCTTTACCCATAATAGCTTGATTTAGTCTACCAAAACTGATTGCTTTTTTGTTTGCAGTGATTATTTCACTAAGGAAGAGGACAAACCACGTACATCACCAACTTGGTGGTATCAAAAACTCCGGACATCCAAAGCATGGCTGGAAGACGTAGTAAGTCTTCTGCTTATCTTTAAGTCGTCTGGTAACTTGTCTTTGTATAGATTTGTAAATATATAAGTCGTCTGGAAGGTTTTCCAGCTGGACGACTTATTTGTAAGTCGTCCAGCTGGAAAACCTTCCAGAAGACTTACAAATAAGTCGTCTGGTAACTTGTCTTTGTATAGATTTGTAAATATATAAGTCGTCTGGAAGGTTTTCCAGCTGGACGACTTACAAATAAGTCGTCTGGAAGGTTTTCGAGCTGGAAACCTTCCAAACGACTTATTTGTAAGTCGTCCAGCTGGAAAACCTTCCAGACGACTTATTTGTAAGTCGTCTGGAAGGTTCTAACTTGTATTATTTTATATGCAGCATATAGATGCTTGGATGAATGTGCTGAGGCAGAGGTATAAGGAGAACCCACAATGTTTCCGGAGCGAGCGAATGTGCTTCCTGGATCACAACTTTACCCAGTCTTGGAGAGAACAGTATCTGGTCTTCAAAACATCGTCGTCTGATCACAATGGTTTAGGAAAAATGCTACCTAGTGGGGCCGGCGAGTTTGTATGACGGATCAATGCCTTCATTTTGCCAATCAAACAAGAAGTGGGGGGAGGACATTGATGATATCTATGCGCCACTGAACTTGGACAACAAACATTGGGTGGCTATTTGGATATCGATCCCTAAGAGGCACATAGTCGTCTGGGACAGCATACCTTCAACTACCATACCAGAAAGATGGGATGAGATAATGGAGCCTTTTCTCGAGATGGTCCCTTATCTGATTGTGGAGTGCGAGGACCAGATGCATGGGTTGGAGCGATACACTTATGAGAGACTCCTCAAAGATGTACCCACGGCCAACAATGGTGATTGTGGCGTGTACGCTGCAAAGTACATTGAATGTCATGCTCTTGGGGTCCCCTTTAGCCCTAAAGACTTTGCTAGGTCCAATGCGAAGACTATGAGGGATACTATGGCTTTGGCTATATGGACGGAGCTTGTTGATCAGCATCTGAAAGATAATGAGGATGGTGGTATGTTTGTAGGCATGTATGATTAGATACACAAATCAATTTGTATAGATTTTTTAACTTGTATAGATTTTTAACTTGTATAGATTTTTTAACTTGTATAGATACACAAATCAATTTGTATATTTGAACTATTTGTATACACAAATCTATTTGTATATTTGAACTATTTGTTTACACAAATCTATTTGTATGTTTGTGGGCATGTATGATTTATTTGATTTTCTAACTTGTATAGATTTTCTAACTTACAAATAAGTCGTCTGGAAGGTTTTCCAGCTGGACGACTTACAAATAAGTCGTTGGAAGGTTTTCCAGCTGGACGACTTACAAATAAGTCGTCTGGAAGGTTTTCCAGCTGGACGACTTACAAATAAGGTCGTCTAAAAAAATAAGGTAGTCTAAAAATAAAATACACTGGACGACTTCGTAAAGGTCGTCTAAAAAAAAAATACACTTGAAGGGATAGTAGAAGGTAGTCTAAACACTGGACGACTTAAATACACTGGACGACTTAAATACACTGGACGACTTCGTAAAAGGTCGTCTAAAAAAATACACTTGAAGGGATAGTAGAAGGTAGTCTAATACACTGGACGACTCGTAGAAGGTAGACGAAACACTGGACGACTTAGAAATTAGTCGTGCTGGACGGGTAATCAAGACTGGACGACTTCGTAGAAGGTAGACGAAACACTGGACGACTTAGAATTAGTCGTCTGGACGGGTAATCAAGACTGGACGACTTATATTTAGGTCGTCTGGACAACTAGTCAACTGGTTGTGTACATTGTGGTTTCGTATGGCCAGTTTCCTTGCAGTTTGAGCATCTCCGTGCCCTGTGTTTCTTCCTGGGTTTGTGTCCCCTCATCCTAGATAGCTCCAACCAAGATTGCCATCTTGATTTCTTCTGTCTCCCCGGACCACGCTTTACGTTTGGAGGAAAGCATTCTCGTTCCTCAATATGTTGTGACACGATAGGATATATATTCTCTGAGTATCCTGCATACAGATGATTCTTTGAGTAAAGTGGACATACAAGTGTGTCGATATGCACACCAGCATGTGTTCCAGCTGCATAGCATGAGAGCAAGGTATTTTCTCCACTCCATAGACACCACAACCACACTTTACATGTTCCAAATCAACCGCACAGTCCATTTTGCCACCTTTGACAAAGAAACGCCATCCATCAATTGGTTCGACCGTCATCGTATCCGCTATCTCTGATCGAACAGCAAGCAAGTATTCAACACCCCGGCTATGTACAGTTGGGAGACTCAAAGCATCTTGTCTCCTTTTCCAATACCATTTTCCTAACTTCTGCCTTATGAACTCCAGCAGGAACGGAATCGGAAATCCTCTTGCTCGCTTCAGTGCGGAATTAATAGATTCAGCGATGTTGCTTGTTTTATGTTGAACCTGTTCCCCTTACAATAAACCCTTGACCATAGCTTGGCGTCGGCCTTCTCCAAATACGTTGCAAGTTCCGGGTTTGCACTCCGTATCTCAGCCATGTACCGGTTAAAATCGTGAACCGTGTGCGCATAAGCAGCCCCTTTCACCAAGTACATGAGATGTTTCCCTTAAACTTTTTGACAATGTTATCTTGAAGGTGATAATAACATATTCCTCGGGTTGCCCAAGGAAACACCTTCTCACACGCACTTTTAATGGCCGCGTGCCGGTCAGAGACTATCACCAGAGGCTTGTCATGAGATATACAACTAGCCAATTTTGTGAAAAACCATTCCCAAGAAGGTTCATCTTCAGCATCCACGATCCCAAAAGCCAATGGGAATATCTGAAAATTGCCATCTTGTGCGGCTGCAACTAACATAACACCTCCATACTTTCCACTTAGGTGAGTTCCATCCACCACAATGACCCTTCTCTGATACTTAAAACCTTTGATAGAAGCTCCAAAAGAGAGAAATAGATACTTAAATCTTTTCTCAGAATCAAGTTCTATAGCCGTGATAGAATCAGGATTTGCAATGGAGATTTGCTCGAGATATGAAGGCAGACGCGAATACCCTTCTTCTGCTGATCCTCTCACCAATTTCTGTGCATATAACAGTGCTCTGTATGAAGTGGTGTAATCAAGCGTCATGCCAAACATGTTCTTCATTGCATCAGTGATATGCTGTGGAGTTATCCCATCAATGATCCCAACACGATCAATGAAAAGACTACCAACATACTTTGGAGTACAGTGTCTCCGCTGAGCGATTCGGTCTCCAATTGAGCATAAATGTTTTTCCACATACTTTGTTACCCAAACGTGTTTGACCCATGTTTCACACTCGCTCTGATCTTCCATCCACAACCGCTAACCCGACATATTGCCACAAGGAGAGTTTTTGTTGATTTGTATATTCTGAAAGAAAACCTACCCCTCACTGCTGTCAACCGCAGCTCTGAAAGCAGTGCATCCTTGCTAACAAAACTCTGGTTGACATAGATGCTGGTACAATCCGATTTTCCTCCTTCAATAGCATTTGTCTTAGCATATGTCTTTTCAATTTCTTCAAAACAAATATTATCATCATCTTCCTCGTCCTCATCTAGAACCTTTCCATAAAGACTGTAATCCCCACCATTCTGATCCGTTTCACCAACAATAGTGTTATCAGCATCCTCCTCCCCATTTTCCTCCTCCCCATTTTCCTCCTCCCCATCTTGATTTTCATCTTCAACAGACTCATTATCACCAACATCTTCAAAACATTCATCAGCCTCATCATTATCACCAACATCTTCTTCCCATTCACCAGCTTCATCATTATCACCAACATCTTCTTCCCATTCACCAGCTTCTTCTCTTTTTCTCTGAAACCGTTTCCACCTTGCTGCGGCTTGATACACAAAGACATACTCTATGCGTTTTGAGTATCTCGAGCAAGTTTCGAACTTGTCTATCACTTGTAACATGAATGGGAGGACTGCTTGGAGTCATCATCATTTCTGCTGGTAATGAGTAGCTAATCTCCACAGTCACTGATCTCATGTCCAGGTTATAATCTTCTTGAGCCATTGCAACAAGTTCAGCATGTGTTGAATCTTCATTCAATAAAACAATCTTGCTCCTTTGAGATCATCAACCACAAAATCCCAACGGAAATCTCTCAACAACCATTCTCCATACACTGCATGTAACTTAAAAATCATCTGCAAATATTCAAAATAAACACATTAGTAAACATAGAGAAATGAAGAAGTTCAACAAACATTATCGCAGACGACTTAGATTTAAGTCGTCCAGAAGACTTAAAGGTAAGTCGTCTAAAGAGGTCACTTTTGCAATTGAAAATTAAAAGGGACGACTTAATTCTAAGTCGTCCGGCTTTGTTTGTTAAAAAAAAAATTTCAGACGACTTATATATAAGTCGTCTACGAAAAACGGGCTAGTTTTGCATTTGACCGAATCGTGTCAGATCTTTGACTATTTCTGGACGACTTATAAATCAGTCGTCTCTCGAAAGTAAAAATTTCAATATTTTATTCAAACTAGACGACTTACACGTAAGTCGTCCCAGGTTAGTTTTGTAATTGAAAAATAAAACTTGAAATTTAACTTTCTCCAGACGACTTAACTAAAAGTCGTCCAGCTAGACGACTTAATTTAAGGTCGTCCGGGATAAGCAAGGTTTGGACGACTTAATTGGGAAAAATTCTGGACGACTTTGCTTTCCCCGGACGACTTTAAATTAAGTCTTCTGACGGGACGACTTTATATTATGTCGTCTGGTAAAATTAAATTATGAAGTTTTATTTTTCAACTACAAAACTAACCTAAGACGACTTACACGTAAGTCGTCTAGTTTAATAAAATATTGAAATTTTAACTTTCCGAGAGACGACTGAATTATAAGTCGTCCAGAAATAGTCAAAGATCTGACACGATTCGGTCAAATGCAAAACTAGCCTGTTTCTCGTAGACGACTTATATATAAGTCGTCTGGACTGTTTTTTTTCACCAAACAAAGCTGGACGACTTAGTTTAAGTCGTCCGTTTGACCAGAAGACTCATCAGTAAGTCTTCTACATACAGATGACTTACTTGTAAGTCTTCTACGCGAACAGATTTTGAAAAAAATTCAAATTCGTACCTTAAACTAGGTGAGATGACTTTGTTTGCACACAGGGTCTTCTCCAACCACCCAGAACCTCAAACGAAAGCAACCGTAAGTCAAAACGAAAGAAATATGGCTCCAAACAATTTTGAATCAAAAGCTTCAGTTTTTTGGATGAATATGGAGAGAAAGTGAAAGAAATGTTGTTTTTAGTTCATAACAATTGAAACAGAGAGAGTGTAAAGAGATTTACGTGCATTAAAGGGCATTAAAAGCTCCAAACAGTTCGTACAAGGTTGTTCCCACTATTCATGGCAGTGGCAATATTGTAAATACTTGAAGAAAATGAGGTTGAGACAGTAAAGAAGCCATTTTCGAAAAAAAAAAAAAAGGTTAATGGCATTTTCGTAGATAAAATGCAGATGTGGGGTTAAAAACTCAAAAAAAAAATGAGTCAAAAGAAAAGGTTAGTTTTCTGTTTGAATTCAAGTTTTGAGTCACTTTTGCAATAAGCCCGCAAATCAATTAGTCTGTAAAACCTATTATATATGATAAATTAAAGTGGGTTATGTTAATTTTTACGTGTTTTGGATCGATGCTTGTGACCATAATTTTATAAGTTTACCATAAAAATTATTTGGAATCAGTTGCTTGTTTATCCCCTATCGAACGTCGCGAAAAATATGAATCTGCGACATTTTTATTTATAAGAGCTTTTAGATAAAAATGTCGCAGGCTCATATTTTTCGAACTGGATATATATACGAACTGTATTCCATGACAGTAAGGTCCGTGAAATTTTTTTATTCCGTTACGGGTTGGACTACTTGAATGCTGATTGGCTTATCTGACACCTCGCCTGTCAAAATAATTCACAAGAGCCATGAACACAATTTTTTTTTCTTTTTGAATTATGCAGAATATTCTAATCCCACAAAAATGGTCTAAACTAGTCACATTTTGCCACATGTCGATCTCATCTCCTTTCAAACTAGTCACGTTTTGTCATGTATCGATCTTATATCCCTCACAATGTCGAAATGTTAATATTTCAGCGACCGGAATTCAAACCATGATAGTTTCACCATATTGGATTTTTACCCATAAATTAATCACCACGAACAAAATTTTCTTTCTATCTCGTCTTACTAGGGTTCGTCAACCCCGCGCAAGCGCGGGGTTATATGTCATAATAATATATACTGATTTCCAAGAAGGCAAGAAACTCAGTTCAGAACTGCTCTCATATTTGTACTGCTAAATATCAAATTAACTTGGAAACACATGTAGTTGATTAACTCTTATAAAATTTGTTTCGGAAAAAAAACGCCTAATATGAGCTCCGAAATAGTTTTTTTTTTGAATTTAAATAAGTTACCAATAGCTTGGTCACTTTATCTAACTGCTCAGTAGCAGAAATCTCTCCAAACAAAAACTTTGTTTATTAACTTGTGCATTAGAAGAACTAAAATCAGAAGTTTGGATGAAAGAGGACGATCGACAGCAATGGCATGGAGCGGACCTCCTTTTGCTGTGACACAACAGAGACATTTAATCACATGCACATCTAAACTTAAATTGTTCAAATATATTTTTGCCATTTCATCACCTTTTTCTTAAAGACTAAAAATGTTGTCATGCCTTTATATGAAACATTGTTTTATATAGCTTCAAATGTAGTCACACAAAACATTGGGTTCTACAAACCAAATTTAGGTAGATAATCAAAACGAAAAATGATACTCTTAATATATACTCTTAGTTTGCTTTGCTCTTCTTTTTTTTTTGGACAGCAGTTTTGTTCACTTTGCTCTTCTCATGGTAATCATCAACGACCCAAGCATTAGCGGAAGCAGAGGAGAAGAGTGTCGCAGCTAAGATAACCATGGCAGATCTTCTTCCACTAACCTCATTACCACCAACTCTTTTTGAGCAGCTTTGATAACAGGAACTGTAGTTTCTTCTGACCAAACCCAACTGATGAATTCACTAAACCCGCTCTCTGGTTCAGCTCTGCTGAGTTAGCATCAGAGATTACGTAGCTACAATATGTGAGAACATTGGAGTTCATGGCTGCCATTAGAAAACCCTGTTGTTTCTCCTGTCTTGATTGGTTGGTTGTTAAACTTTTTTCAAAGAGGATAAATTTGAGGCCTGCCTTTTTTTTTCTCTTCTCCTGCAACAAAAAGAGAAACAATTAAACTTCTAAAAATCATCTATACAAAAATTGTAGTTTCCTCTATTCTACGTGTCATTCACACGTGTGACTGGTTTCTTCTCCCACCCACGCGTGCGCACATACTTCATTGATTTCTCTACCATGTTACAACTATGAGAAAAGGGTTTCCCCAAAACTCATGGTTTTTAGGCGTTTTAACCCAAACATACGAATTGCTTTTTTCTGTAAAATAGCTAAAGGACATCATAATATTCCATTTAAGACTATTCTGTATTTATACTGCTTATGACAGAGAACACAAAAGAGAGACATTTCTACTTTCTTGATCCAACCATGTTAATAAAAAAGAAAAAAGAGAAAACAAAATGTTACCAACAATGGATCATGGGGAAAACTGAATTCAACATACATAAAACAAAGGCTTACCTCTTCGCCCTACGGAAACCAGAGTAATAACCAAAGACGATACCTAAAAAATATAATGGCAACTAATTATATGATTCAGGTTTCATAAAGAAGTGAAGCAAAGAGATTAGGATACCTGTTGCTTTTCTACTAAGAGAATAATTGTCAGCGTACTTTCAACATGTAAGTATAAGACAATAATAACAGAACCTGAAACGATCAACCACCTGCTTTTCCAAAACAAACACAAACACACAATTAAGCCTCAAGTCTCTCTTTGTTTTTCATTCAAACTTTACTTTACTTTACTTGCCTGTTGTCTGAACCAGGAAAAAAACTTCCTTTTCTCTTCCATGACAGCGTTAGAGCCTCTTCTTGCCACAAGTCAGAGAGCCTTGTAATAAGAAATGAGAAGGGCGTAGGGAGATGGATCGGTGACTGACCTGTTCTATATCGAAGCAGAGGCTCTTTAGGGTTTCTTGATCGTCTTCTAGAAGCTGAGGTTCGCGGTCAGAGGAAGTGAAAGCAATGTAATTGCAGAGAGGACGGTAGTGATCGAGTAGTTCGTTTTCTTTTAATCAATGGTAAGCATCAGATTAGAGAGCGCCGACGAAGCCATGGCGGATTAAGAGATTCCAATAATCGCTCTTCCTTGCTTATGGAATCCCAAAGGACCACTCTGTTTCTCGGACTCATCTGAAACGTTGGAAACCCTAAAAAGATTAGGGACCAAGAGGCCTAATTGGCCATTGATTTTTATTTTTAAGCAAGCCCATTTCGTTTATGGCAAAACACGTTAACAATACACAAATTTTTAAATAGCCCACATGTTTCATATAGATCAAAGAACATAACAGCCCAATTATTTAATAAAGGACACGTGTCCTCTCTAGATGGAGTGAACTCCGCCATTATATTATAGATTTATGAGTTTTTATCGAAAATAAAAACTTTTGATTACACACAATCTGTCTGCTTCTAGAGTTCTTTATAGTTTATGAACTGAAACCTTACATAAAAAAAAAAAATTAATCTTTTAACTGTACATGAGTTTCGAGATCTTTATGGTTTAAAAATTGAACAATCTGTCTGCTAGCGACAGTTCAGCCGAAGTTGGGTTCAAAGCCCACTAGACACATTTCTTTAGCAAAAAAAAAAACATGCTGAGAGGGAGCGACAGAGATTCCAAGCTTACCATGACTGCATAATCTTTTAAGCGGCAGAAGTAATCTTTTAACTTTAACGTTTCATTGAGGAGTAAGAGTATTATAGATTTGATCATATATGGATGGTTTATCTAAAGTCAAAAGGGTGATTACACCGAGTTTAACATTTACATATAAAGCATTTTTTTTATGAGACTGATACATAAAGAAGATAATAAAAACCGACTCACTTCTTCATGAGGAGAATAACAGTATGAGCTGCAATGCTTCTGTTTTCTCCGAGGCTATCAACTTTCTCATGTGTTTTAGCTTTCAAGTTCACCACAGAAGGGTCTGCACCAAGAAGCTTGGACAGATTGGATCGGATAGTCTCCTTGTGTGGACTTATCTTTGGTCTCTGTAGAATCAGTGTGGCGTCTAGGTTTCCTATCTCGTACCCTGCCTCGTCCATAAGTCTCACCTGACACATAAAGACAATCAAAACCTCGTTTCAATCTCAACGAACCAAATCCTTATATGCAACCTCATTAAGAAGAAATCATCACCAAATTTAAAAGTGATCAACATTCAAAGTTTTTAGCTTGATTTTCAATAGCTACCATGCAATCAGCATTCACAGTAATATATACAGGAAGCTATATAATAGTTTCAAACTAGAGCAGCCATACTTGAAATGAAATCAATCATATATGTAGCCTCCAAAGTAATATAAGAGTACGAGGAACCATTCTATAATTCATCAACCCATCAAGCATGAACCGACCAAATATAAAAAAAGTGAGTTATGCCAAGATAAAAATCATGTATGCAAATTGCAAGCACGGTAAGAATATAGATAGCTTAAGTGATCACTACAATTAAGAAGGCACTGGAGTAAACGAAAGCTTACAGCTTCTTTGATGAAGACAGAGGAAGCAGCTCCTTTCCACTTAGGATCAGAATCAGGGAAAATCTGGCCTATATCAGGA
>NW_026615815.1:0-37373 GCF_000801105.2 Raphanus sativus
TCGGTCATCCTGGTTTGATAAGAATCATGAAAGATATTGCCATATGTCCGAACAGGCTAATCTGGAATCATCTGGATAGAAAGTGGGATATCTTCTTACTCACAACTCCTATGAGATTTATTCAACTTCCTGGTTATTCTCCACTGATTATGGTTCCAAATAAAGCTTCTTAGATCGTGGTTCATCCTGGTTTGATAAGAATCATGAAGATATGGCCATATGTCCGAACAGGCTAATCTGGAATCATCTGGATAGAAAGGGGATATCTTCTTACTCACAACTCCTATGAGATTTATTCAACTTCCTGGTTATTCTCCACTGATTAGTGGTTCCAAATAAAGCTTCTTAGATCGTGGTTCATCCTGGTTTGATAAGAATCATGAAGATATTGCATATGTCCGAACAGGCTATCTGGAATCATCTGGATAGAAAGTGGGATATCTTCTTACTCACAACTCTTATGAGATTTATTCAACTTCCTGGTTATTCTCCACTGATTAGTGGTTCCAAATAAAGCTTCTTAGATCGTGGTTCATCCTGGTTTGATAAGAATCATGAAGATATTGCCATATGTCCGAACAGGCTAATCTGGAATCATCTGGATAGAAAGTGGGATATCTTCTTACTCACAACTCCTATGAGATTTATTCAACTTCCTGGTTATTCTCCACTGATTAGTGGTTCCAAAAAAGCTTCTTAGATCGTGTTCATCCTGGTTTGATAAGAATCATGAAGATATTGCCATATGTCCGAACAGGCTAATCTGGAATCATCTGGATAGAAAGTGGGATATTCTCTTACTCACAACTCCTATGAGATTTATTCAACTTCCTGGTTATTCTCCACTGATTAGTGGTTCCAAATAAAGCTTCTTAGATCGTGGTTCATCCTGGTTTGATAAGAATCATGAAGATATTGCCATAGTCCGAACAGGCCAATCTGGAATCATCTGGATAGAAAAGTGGGATATCTTCTTACTCACAACTCCTATGAGATTTATTCAACTTCCTGGTTATTCTCCACTGATTAGTGGTTCCAAATAAAGCTTCTTAGATCGTGGTTCATCCTGGTTTGATAAGAATCATGAAGATATTGGCATATGTCCGAACAGGCTAATCTGGAATCATCTGGATAGAAAGTGGGATATCTTCTTACTCACAACTCTTATGAGATTTATTCAACTTCCTGGTTATTCTCCACTGATTAGTGGTTCCAAATAAAGCTTCTTAGATCGTGGTTCATCCTGGTTTGATAAGAATCATGAAGATATTGCCATATGTCCGAACAGGCTAATCTGGAATCATCTGGATAGAAAGTGGGATATCTTCTTACTCACAACTCCTATGAGATTTATTCAACTTCCTGGTTATTCTCCACTGATTAGTGGTTCCAAATAAAGCTTCTTAGATCGTGGTTCATCCTGGTTTGATAAGAATCATGAAGATATTGCCATATGTCCGAACAGGCTAATCTGGAATCATCTGGATAGAAAGTGGGATATCTTCTTACTCACAACTCCTATGAGATTTATTCAACTTCCTGGTTATTCTCCACTGATTAGTGGTTCCAAATAAAGCTTCTTAGATCGTGGTTCATCCTGGTTTGATAAGAATCATGAAGATATTGCCATATGTCCGAACAGGCTAATCTGGAATCATCTGGATAGAAAGTGGGATATCTTCTTACTCACAACTCCTATGAGATTTATTCAACTTCCTGGTTATTCTCCACTGATTAGTGGTTCCAAATAAAGCTTCTTAGATCGTGGTTCATCCTGGTTTGATAAGAATCATGAAGATATTGCCATATGTCCGAACAGGCTAATCTGGAATCATCTGGAAAAAGTGGGATATCTTCTTACTCACAACTCCTATGAGATTTATTCAACTTCCTGGTTATTCTCCACTGATTAGTGGTTCCAAATAAAGCTTCTTAGATCGTGGTTCATCCTGGTTTGATAAGAATCATGAAGATATTGCATATGTCCGAACAGGCTAATCTGGAATCATCTGGATAGAAAGTGGGATATCTTCTTACTCACAACTCCTATGAGATTTATTCAACTTCCTGGTTATTCTCCACTGATTAGTGGTTCCAAATAAAGCTTCTTAGATCGTGGTTCATCCTGGTTTGATAAGAATCATGAAGATATTGCCATATGTCCGAACAGGCTAATCTGGAATCATCTGGATAGAAAGTGGGATATCTTCTTACTCACAACTCCTATGAGATTTATTCAACTTCCTGGTTATTCTCCACTGATTAGTGGTTCCAAATAAAGCTTCTTAGATCGTGGTTCATCCTGGTTTGATAAGAATCATGAAGATATTGCCATATGTCCGAACAGGCTAATCTGGAATCATCTGGATAGAAAGTGGGATATCTTCTTACTCACAACTCCTATGAGATTTATTCAACTTCCTGGTTATTCTCCACTGATTAGTGGTTCCAAATAAAGCTTCTTAGATCGTGGTTCATCCTGGTTTGATAAGAATCATGAAGATATTGCCATATGTCCGAACAGGCTAATCTGGAATCATCTGGATAGAAAGTGGGATATCTTCTTACTCACAACTCCTATGAGATTTATTCAACTTCCTGGTTATTCTCCACTGATTAGTGGTTCCAAATAAAGCTTCTTAGATCGTGGTTCATCCTGGTTTGATAAGAATCATGAAGATATTGCCATATGTCCGAACAGGCTAATCTGGAATCATCTGGATAGAAAGTGGGATATCTTCTTACTCACAACTCCTATGAGATTTATTCAACTTCCTGGTTATTCTCCACTGATTAGTGGTTCCAAATAAAGCTTCTTATATGGTTCATCCTGGTTTGATAAGAATCATGAAGATATTGCCATATGTCCGAACAGGCTAATCTGGAATCATCTGGATAGAAAGTGGGATATCTTCTTACTCACAACTCCTATGAGATTTATTCAACTTCCTGGTTATTCTCCACTGATTAGTGGTTCCAAATAAAGCTTCTTAGATCGTGGTTCATCCTGGTTTGATAAGAATCATGAAGATATTGCCATATGTCCGAACAGGCTAATCTGGAATCATCTGGATAGAAAGTGGGATATCTTCTTACTCACAACTCCTATGAGATTTATTCAACTTCCTGGTTATTCTCCACTGATTAGTGGTTCCAAATAAAGCTTCTTAGATCGTGGTTCATCCTGGTTTGATAAGAATCATGAAGATATTGCCATATGTCCGAACAGGCTAATCTGGAATCATCTGGATAGAAAGTGGGATATCTTCTTACTCACAACTCCTATGAGATTTATTCAACTTCCTGGTTATTCTCCACTGATTAGTGGTTCCAAATAAAGCTTCTTAGATCGTGGTTCATCCTGGTTTGATAAGAATCATGAAGATATTGCCATATGTCCGAACAGGCTAATCTGGAATCATCTGGATAGAAAGTGGGATATCTTCTTACTCACAACTCCTATGAGATTTATTCAACTTCCTGGTTATTCTCCACTGATTAGTGGTTCCAAATAAAGCTTCTTAGATCGTGGTTCATCCTGGTTTGATAAGAATCATGAAGATATTGCCATATGTCCGAACAGGCTAATCTGGAATCATCTGGATAGAAAGTGGGATATCTTCTTACTCACAACTCCTATGAGATTTATTCAACTTCCTGGTTATTCTCCACTGATTAGTGGTTCCAAATAAAGCTTCTTAGATCGTGGTTCATCCTGGTTTGATAAGAATCATGAAGATATTGCCATATGTCCGAACAGGCTAATCTGGAATCATCTGGATAGAAAGTGGGATATCTTCTTACTCACAACTCCTATGAGATTTATTCAACTTCCTGGTTATTCTCCACTGATTAGTGGTTCCAAATAAAGCTTCTTAGATCGTGGTTCATCCTGGTTTGATAAGAATCATGAAGATATTGCCATATGTCCGAACAGGCTAATCTGGAATCATCTGGATAGAAAGTGGGATATCTTCTTACTCACAACTCCTATGAGATTTATTCAACTTCCTGGTTATTCTCCACTGATTAGTGGTTCCAAATAAAGCTTCTTAGATCGTGGTTCATCCTGGTTTGATAAGAATCATGAAGATATTGCCATATGTCCGAACAGGCTAATCTGGAATCATCTGGATAGAAAGTGGGATATCTTCTTACTCACAACTCCTATGAGATTTATTCAACTTCCTGGTTATTCTCCACTGATTAGTGGTTCCAAATAAAGCTTCTTAGATCGTGGTTCATCCTGGTTTGATAAGAATCATGAAGATATTGCCATATGTCCGAACAGGCTAATCTGGAATCATCTGGATAGAAAGTGGGATATCTTCTTACTCACAACTCCTATGAGATTTATTCAACTTCCTGGTTATTCTCCACTGATTAGTGGTTCCAAATAAAGCTTCTTAGATCGTGGTTCATCCTGGTTTGATAAGAATCATGAAGATATTGCCATATGTCCGAACAGGCTAATCTGGAATCATCTGGATAGAAAGTGGGATATCTTCTTACTCACAACTCCTATGAGATTTATTCAACTTCCTGGTTATTCTCCACTGATTAGTGGTTCCAAATAAAGCTTCTTAGATCGTGGTTCATCCTGGTTTGATAAGAATCATGAAGATATTGCCATATGTCCGAACAGGCTAATCTGGAATCATCTGGATAGAAAGTGGGATATCTTCTTACTCACAACTCCTATGAGATTTATTCAACTTCCTGGTTATTCTCCACTGATTAGTGGTTCCAAATAAAGCTTCTTAGATCGTGGTTCATCCTGGTTTGATAAGAATCATGAAGATATTGCCATATGTCCGAACAGGCTAATCTGGAATCATCTGGATAGAAAGTGGGATATCTTCTTACTCACAACTCCTATGAGATTTATTCAACTTCCTGGTTATTCTCCACTGATTAGTGGTTCCAAATAAAGCTTCTTAGATCGTGGTTCATCCTGGTTTGATAAGAATCATGAAGATATTGCCATATGTCCGAACAGGCTAATCTGGAATCATCTGGATAGAAAGTGGGATATCTTCTTACTCACAACTCCTATGAGATTTATTCAACTTCCTGGTTATTCTCCACTGATTAGTGGTTCCAAATAAAGCTTCTTAGATCGTGGTTCATCCTGGTTTGATAAGAATCATGAAGATATTGCCATATGTCCGAACAGGCTAATCTGGAATCATCTGGATAGAAAGTGGGATATCTTCTTACTCACAACTCCTATGAGATTTATTCAACTTCCTGGTTATTCTCCACTGATTAGTGGTTCCAAATAAAGCTTCTTAGATCGTGGTTCATCCTGGTTTGATAAGAATCATGAAGATATTGCCATATGTCCGAACAGGCTAATCTGGAATCATCTGGATAGAAAGTGGGATATCTTCTTACTCACAACTCCTATGAGATTTATTCAACTTCCTGGTTATTCTCCACTGATTAGTGGTTCCAAATAAAGCTTCTTAGATCGTGGTTCATCCTGGTTTGATAAGAATCATGAAGATATTGCCATATGTCCGAACAGGCTAATCTGGAATCATCTGGATAGAAAGTGGGATATCTTCTTACTCACAACTCCTATGAGATTTATTCAACTTCCTGGTTATTCTCCACTGATTAGTGGTTCCAAATAAAGCTTCTTAGATCGTGGTTCATCCTGGTTTGATAAGAATCATGAAGATATTGCCATATGTCCGAACAGGCTAATCTGGAATCATCTGGATAGAAAGTGGGATATCTTCTTACTCACAACTCCTATGAGATTTATTCAACTTCCTGGTTATTCTCCACTGATTAGTGGTTCCAAATAAAGCTTCTTAGATCGTGGTTCATCCTGGTTTGATAAGAATCATGAAGATATTGCCATATGTCCGAACAGGCTAATCTGGAATCATCTGGATAGAAAGTGGGATATCTTCTTACTCACAACTCCTATGAGATTTATTCAACTTCCTGGTTATTCTCCACTGATTAGTGGTTCCAAATAAAGCTTCTTAGATCGTGGTTCATCCTGGTTTGATAAGAATCATGAAGATATTGCCATATGTCCGAACAGGCTAATCTGGAATCATCTGGATAGAAAGTGGGATATCTTCTTACTCACAACTCCTATGAGATTTATTCAACTTCCTGGTTATTCTCCACTGATTAGTGGTTCCAAATAAAGCTTCTTAGATTGGTTCATCCTGGTTTGATAAGAATCATGAAGATATTGCCATATGTCCGAACAGGCTAATCTGGAATCATCTGGATAGAAAGTGGGATATCTTCTTCCTCACAACTCCTATGAGATTTATTCAACTTCCTGGTTATTCTCCACTGATTAGTGGTTCCAAATAAAGCTTCTTAGATCGTGGTTCATCCTGGTTTGATAAGAATCATGAAGATATTGCCATATGTCCGAACAGGCTAATCTGGATAGAAAGTTGGATATCTTCTTACTCACAACTCCTATGAGATTTATTCAACTTCCTGGTTATTCTCCACTGATTAGTGGTTCCAAATAAAGCTTCTTAGATCGTGGTTCATCCTGGTTTGATAAGAATCATGAAGATATTGCCATATGTCCGAACAGGCTAATCTGGAATCATCTGGATAGAAAGTGGGATATCTTCTTACTCACAACTCCTATGAGATTTATTCAACTTCCTGGTTATTCTCCACTGATTAGTGGTTCCAAATAAAGCTTCTTAGATCGTGGTTCATCCTGGTTTGATAAGAATCATGAAGATAATTGCATATGTCCGAACAGGCTAATCTGGAATCATCTGGATAGAAGGGGATATCTTCTTGCTCACAACACTTATGAGATTTATTCAACTTCCTGGTTATTCTCCACTGATTAGTGGTTCCAAATAAAGCTTCTTAGATCGTGGTTCATCCTGGTTTGATAAGAATCATGAAGATAATGGCTATGTCCGAACAGGCAAATCTGGAATCATCTGGATAGAAGGTGGGATATCTTCTTGCTCACAACACTTATGAGATTTATTCAACTTCCTGATTATTCTCCACTGATTAGTGGTTCCAAATAAAGCTTCTTAGATCGTGGTTCAACCTGGTTTGATAAGAATCATGAAGATATTGCCATATGTCCGAACAGGCTAATCTGGAATCATCTGGATAGAAAGTGGGATATCTTCTTACTCACAACTCCTATGAGATTTATTCAACTTCCTGGTTATTCTCCACAGATTATTGGTTCCAAAATAAAGCTTCTTAGATCGTGGTTCATCCTGGTTTGATAAGAATCATGAAGATATTGCCATATGTCCGAACAGGCTAATCTGGAATCATCTGGATAGAAAGTGGGATATCTTCTTATCACAACTCCTGTGAGATTTATTCAACTTCCTGGTTATTCTCCACTGATTAGTGGTTCCCAATCAAGCTTCTTATATATTGGTTCATCCTGGTTTGATAAGAATCATGAAGATATTGACATATGTCCGAACTGGCTAATCTGGAATCATCTGGATAGAAAGTGGGATATCTTCTTCCTCACAACTCCTATGAGATTTATTCAACTTCCTGGTTATTCTCCACTGATTAGTGTTGAAATATGGTGAGAAGAGATGAGGAGTATTGTGTTCATGAAGAGAAGATGAGAAGAAAAGTAACTTGAGAAAAGTTACCACACAGTAAAAATAAAGTTACTGTGTGGTAACTAAGAGTGGGGTTAATCTAGTGAGTAAAAGGAGATGTGTGACACTGAAGGAAGAAGAGTATTAGCACAGTGACTCCTAGAGAAGAAAGGAGTCGACCGTTGGAGTGATATGGTCGCACCAACCAGGCTGGAACAGGCTGTAAAGGTGCATGAGCATGTGAGCATTCACAGCCAAGTATTAAGCTTCTTCTTTTTGACTACACATGCTTGTAATAGTAGGTTACTTGTCGCAAACCCTCTCTTACTCTCTACTATATATTTGTAATCACTTCTCTTAATGAAATCAACATTTTTGGAGCCTCTTTCTCCCTAAGATCAAACATGATACTATTTGAGCACTATTAGATCTAGAAACTCTTTTCTCTTATTCTCTCTCAGATTCTCTCATAATCTCTCTTAATCTCTTATCATTCTCTTAATACCTACTCTATTCTCTAAAATCATATGGTATCAGAGCCTGGTTGGCTTTGGTATTAAGAGATTTCATCCAATTCTCTCTTGTGTTCTTGCTACTCTTCAAAGTGTTCTTTGTGTTCTTGCGGTCTGTTCTTGATTCTACCAGTTCTACTTGCTTGAGATACTTTGTTCCTGAGTTGTTGAGGCGTGTGGAGTCTACTTACTGTCAAAGATTGAAGCTTTGTGGTGTGGCGAGTCTGAACAAGAGAAGATGGAAGGTGGAAAGCTAGTTACAGTTCCAGTTCAGTTGAAAGGAGGTGGAAATTACTTGTTGTGGTCTCGGCTTGTGAAGACTGCTGTGGGGAGGTTAGGGCTTTGGAATCACATCACTGATGATGGTCCAGAACCAGTGACCAAGGAAACCAAGGAAGGTGAAGATGCAAAAGAGCTTGCGGTTACTGCAGCTAAGAAGTGGATTCAAGAGGATCTCATGGTGTTGGCTATTCTTCAAGCATCACTTGAGGTTCCTATCCTAGAGAGCTACAGCTACTGTGAGACTCCTAAGCACTTATGGGAGACTCTCCAAAAGACATTTGGGAACATCTCCAACCTAAGCCGAGTCTTTGAGCTAAAGAGAACCATAAACACTCTTGCTCAAGGAGATGTGGAGCTTACTACACACATGGGAAAGTTCAAGTCAATGTGGACTGAACTTGAGAGCTTGAGGCTGAACACTACTGATGAGGTGACCCTTATGGAGAGGAGGGAACAAGATCAGGTGTTTGGTTTGCTAATGACTCTCAATCCGAGCTACAAGGATGTGATCAAGCATATCTTAAGGTCACAGAAGTTACCATCCATGGAGGAGGTTATGTCTCAACTCCAGAAGGAGGAAGGATCGCTTGGCTTGTTTGGAGGGAAGGGTGAACTCACCATTGCTCATCAAGCAGAGGAGATACAAGCAAACAAAGCCGGGTACAAGAGTGGAGAAAGGTTTGGAGGGAGTTGTGATCACTGCAAGCGACAGGGTCATAAGAAGCATCAGTGCTGGATTCTTCATCCTCACCTGAAGCCTACCAAGTTCAACCGAGACAGAGAAGCAAAGGCCCACCTTTCTGCTGAAGCAAGTGGAGCTGGATCATCCGGAACCACTCCTCATGTTCAAGCGGGTGAAAGTGAAGGAAAGGCCTTGGCATCTCATCACAGTGGAGGCAAGGGCATTGATCATGATGTGATCAAGAAGTCAGACATTGAGGCTCTCATCAGGGCACTCAAAGAGTCTGGTAACCCACTTGGAAACACTCTTGGTTACTCTTATACTGCTTATAATAGTTCTAGTAAGACTAATAGGTTGCTAGACATGATCAAGAGTTCTCATGTTGTTCATCAAACTAGAAGTGTCTCGGATAGCTTGCTAGAATTGATAGGAAATGTGAGAAATGGAATTGACTTGCCTAGGACTCATCTTGCTAGAAACATGTTTAAACCTTTGATCATTGATTCTGGTGCATCTCATCACATGATTAGTGACAGTCATCTCATTAAGGATATAGAACCTGCTCATGGTCATGTGTTGATTGCAAATGGGGATAAAGTTCCCATTAGAGGTGTTGGCAAGTTGAGATTGTTTGATAGGGATTCTAAGGCATTCTATATGCCCGAGTTCACTTCAAACATTCTCTCTGTCAAGAAATGCACCACTGATCTTCATTGCAATGTCATCTTTAGTCCTAACGATGTGAAGTTTCAGGATATTGAAAGCAATAAGTTGATTGGACAAGGAGCAACCAAGGGAGATCTCTATTTGCTGGAAGATTTAAGTCCAATTCCGAGTTCTTGTTTTTCTTTTAATTCTGTTTCTTCTTTGAGTAAGGATGCATTGTGGCATGCTAGGCTAGGCCATCCTCATTCTAGAGCTTTAAGCTTAATGTTACCAGGTGTCATGTTTAATAAAGATTGTGAAGCTTGTATCTTGGGTAAACATTGTAAGACTGTCTTTCAAAGATCATCTACTCTTTATGAGAATTGTTTTGATCTTATTCATTCTGATGTGTGGACAGCTCCTTGTTTATCTAGGGACAGTTACAAGTATTTTGTCACTTTTATTGATGAAAAATCCAAATACACCTGGTTAACAATGATTAAAACAAAAGATAGGGTGCTAGATGCTTTTAAAAAATTTCAAGCATATGTCTCTAACCATTATAATGCCAAGATAAAGATTTTCAGGTCAGATAATGGTGGAGAGTATACTGGAAATGCCTTCAAAGATCACCTAGCCAAGCATGGGATTCTACATCAAACTAGTTGCCCATACACTCCTCAACAGAATGGTGTTGCTGAGAGGAAGAATAGACACCTTATGGAAGTTGCAAGATCCATGATGTTTCACACCAGTGTCCCCAAGAGGTATTGGAGTGATGCTGTAATTGTTGCTTGTTATCTGATCAACAGGACACCAACCAAGATACTAGGAGATCAATCCCCATTTGAAGTATTAAACAAGAGTCGGCCAGTGTTGGAACACTTGAGAATCTTTGGCTGTGTGTGCTATGTGCTAGTTCCTAGTGAGACCAGAAACAAGCTTGAAGCCAAGAGCACCAAGGCTATGTTCATTGGGTACTCTACAAGTCAAAAGGGTTACAAGTGTTTTGATACTAAGGCAAGAAGGATGTTGATCTCCCGGGATGTGGTGCAGCCTGGGTATGGCTTATGCTCCTGGATCACTTGAAGGTAATGGAAGTGGGTGTTCTAAGAGGCTACTAGCACTCTGTTGAACTATGGTCGGCTCTCTACAGCTATGGTGTGGCTGCAAAGATGGGTAGCTACTCAAAGACACAGGATTACCCTGTATAGTCTAAGATGGATTCACAAGGAATTCCTTCCTTTAAGTGAGATCAATGTTCCTTTAGCTGAACAGAGAAAGCTTGAAGACTTGAAACAACTTGAGAAAATAATTCTTAGATTGAAAGTTGAATGAGTTTCAAAGCAAGCAGCCATGAACTCTTAAACAAATGTCGACAGAAAACAAAGAAAAACCCTAGGCTTAAACCAGATGGTTTAATCCTAATCCTAATACTAATTAAAATCGAAATTGGTCTAATTAAAATCATAATCCTACCCAAACTTGGTTTATTGTTTCTGGTTTAAATTAAATGAAAGCCCAATAACCAGAAACATTACAATTTAATTAAATTGAACCAACAGGCTGGTTTGTCTTGGTTATCTCCTTTGCAAACACCTCCCACGATTTTGGCTAAGTGTAAGAGACTCTTCTCTTGTGCTCTCAGCCTTGATCTAGTCATTGGTCCAATCCACACACTAGCTGGTTCTCCTGGTGTATCTCCCTGGTTCTGGTTCTGGTCCTGGTTCTCCTCATCAGCAGCCTCCTCATCAGTGTCACTCAGCTCCTCCTCAAGGTCTCTGGTCATGGCTACACCATCCCCTCCTCCTTTAAAAGGATTTGACCTCAAATCTGATTCATCTGCAAAATAAGGATCCAAGTCAGAAACATTGAAAGTAGAACTGATTGTGTACTTACCCTCAAGATCAATCTGGTAGGCATTGTTGTTGATTCTTTTCAGCACTTTGAAAGGTCCATCTTTCCTTGGTAGCAGCTTTGATTTCCTCTCAGCAGGAAACCTCTCCTTTCTCATGTGAATCCACACAAGATCACCCGGCTCAAGTACTAGCTCCTTGCGCCCCTTGTTCTTGTGCCTCTCATACATCTTGGTCCTCTCCTCAATGTTCTTCCTGACCTGTTCATGCAAAGATAAAACAAACTCGGCCTTCTGTTTGCCATCCAGGTTAGTTTGTTCTTTTAAAGGTAAAGCAAACAAATCAAGAGGAGACAGTGGGTTAAAACCATAAACAACTTGAAAAGGTGAAAGTTTAGTAGCTGAATGCACTGCCCTATTGTATGCAAACTCTACATGAGGCAAACAATCTTCCCAAGTCCTAATGTTACTCTTAATGATGGCACGCAAGAGAGTAGACAATGTCCTATTGACTGATTCAGTCTGACCATCAGTTTGGAGATGACAAGTAGTTGAAAACAATAGCTTAGTTCCCAACTTTCCCCACAGAGTCTTCCAGAAATAGCTAAGGAACTTAGTATCTCTATCAGAAACTATAGTCCTAGGCATACCATGCAGTCTAAAAACTTCTCTAAAGAATAGATCAGCTACCAAAGATGCATCATCAGTTTTATGGCAAGGTATGAAGTGAGCCATCTTAGAGAACCTATCAACAATCACAAAGATACTATCTCTTCCTTTCCTGGTTCTAGGCAGTCCTAAGACAAAGTCCATAGATATATCAATCCAGGGTGCAGTAGGGATAGGAAGAGGTGTATACAAACCTGTTGGCTGGACCTTAGACTTGGCCTGCTTGCACACAACACACCTTGAACACACACGCTCCACTTCTTTCTTCATGTTCGGCCAGTAGAAGTGATCTTGCAGTGTGGAGAGTGTTTTGGCGACTCCAAAGTGTCCCATCAGTCCTCCTGCATGAGCTTCCCTAACATACAATTCTCTCAAAGAACCATTAGGAACACACAGGCGGTTATCATAGAAAAGAAATCCTTTTACTTGATAGAACTTCCCACTAGCATGTTTCTCAGACTCTCTAAACACATCTTTAAACTCAGGATCATCAGCATAGCAAGATTTGATATGTTCAAAGCCTAAAAGTTTAGTTTCCATGGAAGATAACAGAGTATACCTTCTGGAGAGTGCATCAGCCACTACATTCTCCTTACCTTTCTTGTAGTGGATGACATAAGGAAATGTCTCAATGAACTCCACCCACCTGGCGTGCCTTTTGTTCAGCTTCTGTTGCCCCTTGAGATGTTTAAGAGACTCATGATCTGTATGGATCACAAACTCCTTAGGCCACAAGTAGTGTTGCCACACTTGTAGAGCCCTCACCAAGGCACACAGCTCCTTATCATAGGTAGGATAGTTCAAGGTGGCGCCTCCTAGCTTCTCACTGAAATAAGCTATGGGCTTCTTATCCTGCATCAACACAGCTCCAATCCCAATACCAGATGCATCACATTCAATTTCAAAAGTTTTAGAAAAATCAGGAAGTGCAAGTAAGGGAGCACTTGTTAATTTATCCTTTAGCATTTGAAATGCTTCTTCCTGGTCTGGTCCCCAAGTGAAACCTACACTCTTCTTGATTATTTCAGTTAGTGGTGCTGCAACTGTACTGAAATCTCTCACAAACCTCCTATAGAAGCCAGCAAGTCCATGAAAACTCCTGACCTCTCCAATAGACTTAGGGATCAGCCACTCCCTGATGGCTTTCACCTTCTCCTCAGCAACCTGTATACCCTGTGAAGTCACAACAAAACCTAAAAAGACAAGGTTATCTGTGCCAAAGGAACACTTCTTGTAGTTAGCATACAGATTTTCTTTTCTAAGCACATCTAGAACTTGTTTCAAGTGGTTAACATGTTCTTCCATAGTCTTGCTGTAAATCAGGATATCATCAAAATACACAACTACAAATCGTCCTATCAAAGCTCTCAAGACATGATTCATTAACCTCATGAAAGTACTAGGTGCATTAGTCAATCCAAAAGGCATCACAAGCCATTCATACAATCCTAGCTTAGTTTTAAAGGCAGTTTTCCACTCATCTCCTTCTTTCATTCTAATCTGGTGGTAACCACTCTTTAAATCAATTTTAGAAAAGACACATGAACCATGTAGCTCATCTAGCATATCATCTAAGCGAGGGATTGGATGTCTGTACTTAACTGTTATGTTGTTGATGGCTCTGCAATCCACACACATCCTCCAGCTTCCATCTTTCTTAGGCACCAGTAAAACAGGTACAGCACAAGGACTCATGCTCTCCCTGATATGGCCTTTCTCCAGCAGGTCATTGACTTGTTTCTGAAGCTCCTTAGTCTCCACAGGATTGGTCCTGTATGCTGGACGGTTTGGTAAGGTAGCCCCTGGCACAAAATCAATTTGGTGCTCTATGCCCCTAATAGGCGGCAGCCCCATGGGATTGTCTTCTGGAAACACATCCTTATACTCCTGCAAAAGACATTCAATCTCCTCTGGAATCTCAGGAGCAAGGTTAGTAGTAGAGCTCAACAATTCTTTATAAACTACTAGGATAAAATTTGATTGTTCACTCACAGCAGTTTTAATATCCTTAGCAGTAGCAAAGAGGTTGAGTCTACTTACCTGTGTGGTTTCTTCTAGTAGCAAGGTCTTACCAGCAGCCTTGGCGTCCTCCCTCCTCCTTTTAAGAAGCATTTGATCTTGGTGCACTTCTTGAGGTGTCATTGGCGCCAGTGTCACTTGTTTCTCCTTGTGAGCAAAAGTGTATCTGTTGGTGAAGCCATCATGTAATGCTCTCTTGTCATACTGCCATGGACGACCAAGGAGGATGTGGCTAGCTTCAAGAGGTGCTACATCACAAGTGATCTCATCCTGATACTTTCCCACTGATAGTAGGACTTTCACTTGCTTGGTGATCTTTAATCCTCCCTCATCATTGATCCATTGCAACAGATATGGCTTAGGGTGTTTGATCACTTCAAGGCCTAGTTTCTCCACTAGCTCATTACTTGCCACATTAGTACAGCTACCTCCATCAATGATTAAGCTGCACACTTTGTCTTGAATCAAACACCTTGTGTGGAACAAGTTTTCTCTCTGCTCATCTTCTTTGACCTTAGGCTGAATATTGAGAAGTCTCCTAGTAACCAGTAGTTCCCCTTGGACTGGATACTCCACGCCATCCTCATCAAGCTCCTGGTCGCCATCTTCATCCTCAGATATCACTTCCCCATTAGCTAAGATAGTCATCACTTTCTTGTTGGTACAATCACTAGCATAATGCCCAAAGCCATGGCACTTGAAACACTTGATGTTCCTGGTTCTGGTAGGTGCATCCACGCCCTTTCCCTTATCATCACGCTTGGTGCTAGCTGTAGAAGCTTCCTCCTTTGGCTTATCATTTGATCTCTCATCTCTTGAGTAGGCTGGTTTTGAATTAGAGTTGTATGGAGATCTAGTAGAGCTCTTCCTCTTGTTCTGCTGCTCAATCAAAATTGCCTTGTGCAACAATTCATCCATATCTTCATACTCTTGCAGCTCCAACCTCTCCTGGATCTCTCTATTAAGTCCCCCTTGGAACCTAGCCATAGTAGCTTCCGCACCCTCTTCTAAGTCAGCCTTCAACATGAGTGTCTCCATCTCCTGGTGATAGTCCTCTACACTCTTAGAACCTTGGGAAAGCCTCCTTAGTTTCTGGTGGAGATCTCTTCCATAGTGATTAGGAACAAATCTCTTTCTCATTACAGTTTTCATCTCAAACCAGGAAGCTATCTGAGGCTCTCCATTGCGTCTCCTGGTAGTAGCAATCTGATCCCACCAGCTAATAGCATAACCAGAAAACTCAGTGGCTGCTAATCTAAACTTCCTCTCCTCAGTGCACTGCTGGCAATTGAAAACTAGCTCAATCTTCTTCTCCCACTCCAGATAGGCATCAGGATCATTCTTACCCTAGAATGGAGGAATTCTAAGCTTGAGATTGCCTAGGTTATCAGCCTGTCGCCTGCGGTTATGGTGCCTGTTGCGCTGACTAGCCTGAGATTCATCATCACTATCATCAGCCTCATCATCCCCAGCTGGCTCACCATAGAGCCTATGACCTCCAACCTCAAATTGTGGTCCCCTTATAGGTCCAAGGCGTGCTCTCCTAGCTCCAGCAACAGCTGCTGCTCTTTCCTGTCCTGCATTAACATCAACTAAATCATCATTAGCTTGTTGAGCTCTATTGAAGTTAACTTGCATTCTCCTGGTTATCTCAGCCATCATAGCCTCAAATTGGACTTGATTGAGATTGATCTGCTGGGCTGCCGGTTCTCCTCTATCCTCTCTGTCTTGTTCATCAGCCATTGTAACCTGAAAGACAAATTAGAAAAGAAACAAAGAGCACAAATATAAACTCTCTCTCACTCTGTTTCAGCTGCCAAGTCTCTGCTTTCTCACAAGTTCAGTTAAGATTCAAAGCTCTACACCTAAGATCTAGAACTAAAACCCCAATGAATCAGATAGAAAGTATTAAGAGATTTAGGCACCAGCTGACTTTACCACCCTGAGCTGGATTTCTCTTCAGCTAGCTGGATTTCTCTTCAGCTTTCTTATATTTTTTTTTTTTTGATTTGGATCAAAGATCTCTTTTCTTTTTTTTTTTTTTTGATTACCAGGGTTGGCTCAGCTGGCTTACAACAGATAGATAGATAAGAAAAGTGTTTGATGGTATGGAATGATCTGAGTAGACAAATCGCAAACCCTAACCTTCAAGTGGCTCTGATACCACTTGGTGCAGCCTGGGTATGGCTTATGCTCCTGGATCACTTGAAGGTAATGGAAGTGGGTGTTCTAAGAGGCTACTAGCACTCTGTTGAACTATGGTCGGCTCTCTACAGCTATGGTGTGGCTGCAAAGATGGGTAGCTACTCAAAGACACAGGATTACCCTGTATAGTCTAAGATGGATTCACAAGGAATTCCTTCCTTTAAGTGAGATCAATGTTCCTTTAGCTGAACAGAGAAAGCTTGAAGACTTGAAACAACTTGAGAAAATAATTCTTAGATTGAAAGTTGAATGAGTTTCAAAGCAAGCAGCCATGAACTCTTAAACAAATGTCGACAGAAAACAAAGAAAAACCCTAGGCTTAAACCAGATGGTTTAATCCTAATCCTAATACTAATTAAAATCGAAATTGGTCTAATTTAAATCCTAATCCTACCCAAACTTGGTTTATTGTTTCTGGTTTAAATTAAATGAAAGCCCAATAACCAGAAACATTATAATTTAATTAAATTGAACCAACAAGCTGGTTTGTCTTGGTTATCTCCTTTGCAAACACCTCCCACGATTTTGGCTAAGTGTAGGAGACTCTTCTCTTGTGCTCTCAGCCTTGATCTAGTCATTGGTCCAATCCACACACTAGCTGGTTCTCCTGGTGTATCTCCCTGGTTCTGGTTCTGGTCCTGGTTCTCCTCATCAGCAGCCTCCTCATCAGTGTCACTCAGCTCCTCCTCAAGGTCTCTGGTCATGGCTACACCAGGATGTGAAATTCATGGAGGATAAGGGCTACTATGAGGGTGAGAACTGGAAGGATCTTGAAGATTTAACTCAGCAATCTGACAGAGCCAGGAGCTTGAGGATTATTATGGAGGGGCTGGGCATTGGAGTGTCCCAGGATCAGAGTAGCCAAGAACACACTACTCGGGAAGAACAAGATATCTCCCACCTTGAGCATGAGGGGGGAGATGAGCATGAGTCTGAAGCTGGAGGTCATGGAGATCAAGGCTCGGATCCTGCTCAAAGTGGAAGAAGATCAGATGATGAGCCAGCTGGTGATAGTGAGAGAGGTCAAGTGGTTGATCAAATTGAACAAGAAGAGACTAATGAAGGTCAAGAAGAAGCTGGCAGTGAACAAGAAGTGACTGAACAGCAAGTGGAACAGCAAGTGGAAGTTCCTTTGAGAAGGAGCACTAGAGTAAGGAAGGATCCTTCCTCTTGGGTAAACACAAGAGTGTACTACAATGCTCAAGCAGTGGAGCATCCTTCTCAAGCTGTATGCTCCTTTGCCGAGTATCCTGAAGAACATTGTGCTTTCATGGTGAGCTTAGATGAGAGCTACGTTCCAAGAAGCTATGAAGAAGCTATGTTAATTCAGGAGTGGAGAGATTCAGTCAATGCAGAGGCTGATGCAATGATAAGAAATGACACTTGGTATGAAAGCAAGTTACCTAAAGGGAAGAGAGCTGTTTCATGCAAGTGGATCTTTACCATAAAATATCTACCTAATGGTAAGATAGACAGGAGGAAGACTAGACTGGTAGCAAGGGGCTTTACACAAACTTATGGAGAAGACTACATAGATACATTTGCTCCAGTCGCCAAGCTTCATACTATCAGAGTAGTGCTGTCTCTTGCAGTCAACCTTGAGTGGGATCTATGGCAAATGGATGTGAAGAATGCTTTTCTTCAGGGGGAGCTGGAAGATGAAGTCTACATGCTACCACCACCAGGAATGGAAGGGATGGTAAAACCAGGAAATGTTTTAAGACTGAAGAAAGCTATCTATGGGTTGAAGCAATCACCAAGAGCTTGGTATCACAAGCTCAGCACCACTCTGAATGGTAAAGGATTCAGAAAGTGTGAGTTGGATCACACACTCTTCACTCTGGTTACACCAGGAGGTATCATTGTTATTCTTGTTTATGTTGATGATATTATCATTACTGGTTCTGATAAAACAGGTATACAAGATACAAAGGACTATCTCAAGTCTGTCTTTGACATAAAAGACTTGGGAGAGATGAAATATTTTCTTGGGATTGAGTTGTGCAGGTCCAAGGAAGGCTTATTCATATCTCAAAGAAAATATGCACTTGATCTTTTGAAAGATGCAGGTGCTTATGGAGGAAAGACTGCCAAGATGCCCATGGAGGATGGGTACAAGATTCCAAGAGAGGGGGAGATGGAAGATAGCAAGCCATTTCATGATCCCAAGTTGTATAGGAAGCTGGTGGGGAAGCTGATTTACCTTACTATCACTCGGCCAGACATATGTTTTGCAGTGAATCAAGTCAGTCAACATATGCAACAACCCAAGGAGCATCATTGGAGAATGGTGGAGAGAGTGCTTATGTATATCAACGGAACTCAAGGGTTAGGTGTATGGATGGGGTGCAACAAGAGCACTGAAGTGGTTGGTTACTGTGATGCTGATTGGGCTGGGGATAGGAATGATAGGAAGTCTACAACCGGGTACTGCACCTTCATTGGAGGAAACATGGTTACTTGGAAGAGCAAGAAGCAGAAGGTGGTGTCATGTTCAAGTGCTGAGGCTGAGTATAGAGCTATGCTGAAGCTTACTAATGAGCTAGTGTGGATCAAGGGGATCTTGAAGCACTTGGAGATCGAGCAAGCTACACCAATGACCATGCATTGTGACAATCAAGCTGCCATTCACATTGCTACAAACTCTGTGTTTCATGAGAGGACAAAACACATCGAGGTTGATTGTCACAAGGTAAGACAGATGATAGTTTTGGGAGTGATCTTGCCATGTTACACTAGAAGTGAAGATCAGTTGGCAGATGTATTCACCAAGGCAGCAAGGCAAAAGACAATGGAGTCCATACACATCAGGTTAGGACTCATTGATCTTACACCCATTCGATAGTCCCCTGATCATGAGATCTTTACTCTTTTTCCCTCATCAAAGTTTTGTCCCAATGGGTTTTCTTTGATGAGGTTTTTAATGAGGAAGATCTCATGGTCCTTCCAAGCTAGACTTGTTCCACATGGTCAAGCTTGAGGGGGAGTGTTGAAATGTGGTGAGAAGAGATGAGGAGTATTGTGATCATGAAGAGAAGATGAGAAGAAAAGTAACTTGAGAAAAGTTACCACACAGTAAAAATAAAGTTACTGTGTGGTAACTAAGAGTGGGGTTAATCTAGTGAGTAAAAGGAGATGTGTGACACTGAAGGAAGAAGAGTATTAGCACAGTGACTCCTAGAGAAGAAAGGAGTCGACCGTTGGAGAGATATGGTCGCACAAACCAGGCTGGAACAGGCTGTAAAGGTGCATGAGCATGTGAGCATTCACAGCCAAGTATCTAGCTTCTTCCTTTTGACTACACATGCTTGTAATAGTGGTTCACTTGTCGCAAACCCTCTCTTACTCTCTACTATATATTTGTAATCACTTCTCTTAATGAAATCAACACTTTGGAGCCTCTTTCTCTCTAAGATTAAACATGATACTATTTGAACACTATTAGATCTAGAAACTCTTTTCTCTTATTCTCTCTCGGATTCTCTCATAATCTCTCTTAATCTCTTATCATTCTCTTAATACCTACTCTATTCTCTAAAATCATACCTTCATGTGATTCCCTAACAAATAAGTCTCTCAAAGAGCAATTAGGAATACACAAACGATTATCATAGAAGAGAAACCCATCTTGTCTAAAGTAATGACCAGAAGCAAACTTTTCACAAGATTTATATGCATCTTTAAAATCAGGATCGGTTTCATACATTCCTTTAAGTTGTTCAAATCCTAACAACTTAGCATCAAGAGTGTTCAAGAGGACATACCTTCGAGATAGTGCATCAGCCACTATATTGTCCTTACCTTGTTTGTATTTGATCACATATGGAAAGGTTTCTATGAACTCAACCCATCTGGCATGTCTCTTGCTTAGCTTGTTTTGCCCCTTTAAGTACTTAAGAGACTCATGATCCGTGTGTATCACAAACTCCTTAGGCCAGAGGTAGTGTTGCCAAGTTTGCAAAGCTCTCACAAGCGCATAGAGTTCCTTGTCATATGTTGCATAGTTGAGTGTAGCTCCTCCAAGCTTCTCACTGAAGTAAGCTATTGGTCTCTTATCCTGCATTAAGGCAGCACCAATACCTATACCGGAAGCATCACATTCAATCTCAAACGTTTTATTAAAGTCAGGAAGAGTAAGGAGAGGAGAATGAGTGAGCTTCTCTTTAAGGCATTGAAAGGCGGTTTCTTGTGCTTCTCCCCATTTGAATCCAACATCCTTTTTGATCACTTCAGTTAAGGGAGCTGCTATAGTGCTAAAATCTTTGACAAATCGCCTGTAGAAACCAGCAAGGCCATGGAAACTTCTTACTTCACTCACGGTGGTTGGACTTGGCCATTCTTGGATCGCTTTGATCTTTTCTTGATCCACTTTAACACCATCTGCACTCACAACAAAGCCTAAAAAGACCAAGTTATCTGTTCCAAATGTACACTTCTTAAGATTGGCGTAAAGAGATTCTTTTCTAAGCACATCAAAGACAGCCCTAAGATGTTCTATATGATCATGATAGCTTTTGCTGTAAACTAAGATGTCATCAAAGTAAACAACAACAAAGATGCCTATGAATGATCTTAGAACATGATTCATTAAGCGCATGAAAGTACTAGGTGCATTCGTCAAACCAAATGGCATCACTAACCATTCATACAATCCATGTTTAGTTTTAAATGCAGTTTTCCACTCATCACCTTCCTTCATCCTAATCTGGTGATAACCACTCTTAAGATCTATCTTAGAAAAGAAGCAAGACCCATGCAATTCATCTAGCATGTCATCTAATCTAGGAATAGGATGGCGATACTTTACAGTGATATTGTTGATGGCTCTGCAGTCAACACACATTCTCCAGTTACCATCTTTTTTGGGCACAAGAAGCACTGGAACGGCACAAGGACTCATGCTTTCTCTGATATGTCCCTTTTCCATAAGCTCCTCCACTTGCTTTTGTAGCTCTTTAGTTTCAACAGGGTTGGTCCTGTAAGATGGCCGGTTTGGAAGTGTAGCTCCAGGAACAAAATCTATCTGATGCTCAATCCCACGAATTGGAGGTAACCCAATTGGATTGTCTTCTGGAAAGATATCTTTATATTCCTGCAAAAGAGAAGATAGTTCACTCGGATATTCCGGTGTTTTATTAGCAACAGTTAGTAGGTTCTCTTTAAACCTGAGTAAAACAAAAGAATTTTGAGAGTAGAGAATTCTTTTGATCTCCCCTGTTTTGGCATAGAGACTGTGTTGCTTGCTTTGATCAGGCTTGAGATCAATCTTTTTCTTTTTCTGAAGTTGAAGTTGATCTTCATGAACCTCTTTGGGAGTTAGAGGCACCAGCACGGTTTTCTTGCCATTATGCTCAAAGGTGTGCTTGTTAGTATAACCATCATGCATCACACGCCTGTCTGATTGCCAAGGTCGTCCAAGAAGAATGTGGCTTGCCTCCATAGGTAGTATATCACATAGAACCTCATCTTCGTATTTACCAATGGCTATGGGAATCAGAACCTGAGTTGAGACTCTCATTTCTCCTTCTTCATTAAGCCACTGCAACCGGTATGGCTTTGGATGTTTCTGAACTTTCAAACCCAACTTTGCCACCATTGTCTCACTGGCCACGTTGACACAACTTCCTCCATCAATGATGAGACTACAGACCTTTCCTTGAACCAGACATCTAGTGTAGAACAAATTCTCACGCTGCTCAGTCTCTTCTGCCTTGGTTTGAAGATTCAGAAGTCTTCTTGTTACTAATAACCTTCCTCTGACCGGTTCTTCTTCAGACTCTGCCTCAGATTGCTCACGTTCAGTGTGGATCTTCTCATCCTGAGACAAATACTCTCCAGTGTCTAGAAGGATCATGGTTTTCTTGTTAGTACATTCGTTGGCATAGTGTCCACGCCCTTGACACTTAAAGCACTTGACATCCCGAGACTTTGAGCCCGTAGCTACTGCTTTTCCTTTGTCTTTGTCAAAGATGCTGCCAGGTTTAGTGTCATCCTTCTGATAAGGTTTGCTCTCCTTCTGGTAACTAGGCTTCTCTTCCCTTGAATGCTGAAACTTGCTAGTACCATAGCTAGAACGAGAGTAGCTCTTTCTTTTGAGTTGTTGTTCCACCAAGATAGCTTTGTGTAGCATCTCCTCTAGCTCAACGTAATGCTGCATCTCCACTCTATCTTGTATCTCACGGTTGAGTCCTCCAAGAAACCTTGACATGGTAGCTTCTCTATCTTCTGAGACACTCGCTCTCTGCATCAACAACTCCATCTCTTGATAGTATTCCTCCACGGTTTTGGAACCTTGAATTAGTTTTCGTAGCCTCTGGTGCAGATCACGATGGTAGTGGCTAGGTACAAACCTCTTGCGCATCAAAGACTTCATCTCTTGCCAAGAGTCAACAGGATACTCTTGATTGACACGTCTAGCAGTCACCAGTTGATCCCACCAACTCAAAGCGTAGTCATAAAACTCAGTAGTGGCAATCTGGATCCTTTGAGCGTTTGTGTAGTGTTGACAATTGAAGACGATCTCAATCTTCTTCTCCCACTCCAAGTAAGCATCAGGATCAACCTTGCCATGGAAAGGAGGGATCTTGATCTTAAGACCAGTATACTCATCTCTATGATACCTTCTTCCCACGTGATCTCTCCTAGGTCTCCTACGACTGTCTCTAGAAGAGGATCTTCTACGCTCATAGTAGTTATCAGTTTCTTGTGAACCATCATGCTCTCGTTGGCGTTGTGGAGATTGCTCTTCTCTTTCAGCTTCACGGCTGTGTCCTTGACCAGTAGCTTGTCTAATCTCCCTTCTAATTTCTTCCATGTTGTCTTTCATCATAGTTGACATGTTCTCCAACATGGTTTTGTTCAACTGAGCAGTCATGGCTTCCATCAGCATTTTGTTTCTTCTCATCAAGTCTGCTTCTTCATCAGTCTCGTTCCCCATGGTACCTGATTCAATCAAACACTTAAACAAATAAGTAGTTCAATAGAAACGAGATCAAACAATAAAAAAAAATGAAAACTTGCAGAACAAACAACAGATCTATGATCACGATTTCTTCAAACACAAGCAATTGATCGATTCAAATTCAAATATGATAAAAATTCTTAGATCTAACAGGATTCGATTCAGATCAATGAAAACAAGTGATAGAATGATCAGATCAAGTGATAAACTTAAACAAAAACACAGATCTATCGATGATTTGAAAAGAAGCTGAAGAGTTCAAATCAAAAATCAAAGAGAGATCGAGAACTTCCCTATCCAGAGTGCTCTGATACCACTTAATACGATCCTAGGATGATTTCTCTGGATGATATGGATAGATCCTTGCAAGATCGAATCAAAGACTCAAGATCTTCAAGGCAGTGAAATGGTGATGAATCAAAGAGTTGCGGAATAGCTCCTTGACACGGTTTAGTTGACTAGATTGGATATAACACACCTCTTTAGACAACTAGAGATTGCTGGATATTACTCACCAACAGAACTCAAGAACTCGCAAAGACAAGTCAGAGAGAACAAGGGTTTTTAGATAAAAGATTGGATGATCTTATTAGACTACGAGACACACACATATATAGTGAGATCCTTGTACATGCACAAGGTCTCGGAAACAACAAGAGTCATTAAGGAACAGGCTCCTCTTTGACTTGTGTAACGAAATAAGAAAACTATAGTCTAAAAATAACATAAGGTACTTATGTGGTTCGAGAGTATCATGCTAGGTGATTTGATTAGCAAGACAAGGCCTCGTTAAAAACCTATCTTAGCAAAACCCAGTGGGACAAAAACTAAGACAGGAAAAGAGCACACTTCTCTTGCTAGCCTAGATGATACTCAGCTTGATGGTGAGATAGCTTGGATGGTGATAAGGGTGTCTTGAAGTATCAAGCTTCCTCCAAGACATTCATCTTGATTCAGAGACTTCCTAAGTAAACCTCCAATAGCTTCTTTGAGCTTCTTAACTCTAGCACGAGTCATTGGTCCTTCTGAAACTTCTAAGGCATCCTCTTGAGCTGGTTGATCTTTAGTCTCATCTTCTTCATCATCTATCTGGTCCATGATCACATCACTTATGAGATTTATTCAACTTCCTGGTTATTTTCCACTGATTAGTGGTTCCAAATAAAGCTTCTTAGATCGTGGTTCATCTGGAATCATCTGGATAGAAAGTGGGATATCTTCTTACTCACAACTCCTATGAGATTTATTCAACTTCCTGGTTATTCTCCACTGATTAGTGGTTCCAAATAAAGCTTCTTAGATCGTGGTTCATCCTGGTTTGATAAGAATCATGAAGATAATGGCATATGTCCGAACAGGCTAATCTGGAATCATCTGGATAGAAGGTGGGATATCTTCTTGCTCACAACACTTATGAGATTTATTCAACTTCCTGGTTATTCTCCACTGATTAGTGGTTCCAAATAAAGCTTCTTAGATCGTGGTTCATCCTGGTTTGATAAGAATCATGAAGATAATGGCATATGTCCGAACAGGCTAATCTGGAATCATCTGGATAGAAGTGGGATATCTTCTTACTCACAACACCTATGAGATTTATTCAACTTCCTGGTTATTCTCCACTGATTAGTGGTTCCAAATAAAGCTTCTTAGATCGTGGTTCATCCTGGTTTGATAAGAATCATGAAGATATTGGCATATGTCCGAACAGGCTAATCTGGAATCATCTGGATAGAAGTGGGATATCTTCTTACTCACAACACCTATGAGATTTATTCAACTTCCTGGTTATTCTCCACTGATTAGTGGTTCCAAATAAAGCTTCTTAGATCGTGGTTCATCCTGGTTTGATAAGAATCATGAAGATATTGCCATATGTCCGAACAGGCTAATCTGGAATCATCTGGATAGAAAGTGGGATATCTTCTTGCTCACAACTCCTATGAGATTTATTCAACTTCCTGGTTATTCTCCACTGATTAGTGGTTCCAAATAAAGCTTCTTAGATCGTGGTTCATCCTGGTTTGATAAGAATCATGAAGATAATGGCATATGTCCGAACAGGCTAATCTGGAATCATCTGGATAGAAGGTGGGATATCTTCTTACTCACAACTCTTATGAGATTTATTCAACTTCCTGGTTATTCTCCACTGATTAGTGGTTCCAAATAAAGCTTCTTAGATCGTGGTTCATCCTGGTTTGATAAGAATCATGAAGATAATGGCATATGTCCGAACAGGCTAATCTGGAATCATCTGGATAGAAGGTGGGATATCTTCTTGCTCACAACACTATGAGATTTATTCAACTTCCTGGTTATTCTCCACTGATTAGTGGTTCCAAATAAAGCTTCTTAGATCGTGGTTCATCCTGGTTTGATAAGAATCATGAAGATATTGCCATATGTCCGAACAGGCTAATCTGGAATCATCTGGATAGAAGGTGGGATATCTTCTTACTCACAACTCCTATGAGATTTATTCAACTTCCTGGTTATTCTCCACTGATTAGTGGTTCCAAATAAAGCTTCTTAGATCGTGGTTCATCCTGGTTTGATAAGAATCATGAAGATAATGGCATATGTCCGAACAGGCTAATCTGGAATCATCTGGATAGAAGGTGGGATATCTTCTTACTCACAACACTTATGAGATTTATTCAACTTCCTGGTTATTCTCCACTGATTAGTGGTTCCAAATAAAGCTTCTTAGATCGTGGTTCATCCTGGTTTGATAAGAATCATGAAGATAATGGCATATGTCCGAACAGGCTAATCTGGAATCATCTGGATAGAAGGGGATATCTTCTTGCTCACAACACTTATGAGATTTATTCAACTTCCTGGTTATTCTCCACTGATTAGTGGTTCCAAATAAAGCTTCTTAGATCGTGGTTCATCCTGGTTTGATAAGAATCATGAAGATAATGGCATATGTCCGAACAGGCTAATCTGGAATCATCTGGATAGAAGGTGGGATATCTTCTTGCTCACAACACCTATGAGATTTATTCAACTTCCTGGTTATTCTCCACTGATTAGTGGTTCCAAATAAAGCTTCTTAGATCGTGGTTCATCCTGGTTTGATAAGAATCATGAAGATATTGCCATATGTCCGAACAGGCTAATCTGGAATCATCTGGATAGAAAGTGGGATATCTTCTTACTCACAACTCCTATGAGATTTATTCAACTTCCTGGTTATTCTCCACTGATTAGTGGTTCCAAATAAAGCTTCTTAGATCGTGGTTCATCCTGGTTTGATAAGAATCATGAAGATAATGGCATATGTCCGAACAGGCTAATCTGGAATCATCTGGATAGAAGGTGGGATATCTTCTTGCTCACAACACTTATGAGATTTATTCAACTTCCTGGTTATTCTCCACTGATTAGTGGTTCCAAATAAAGCTTCTTAGATCGTGGTTCATCCTGGTTTGATAAGAATCATGAAGATAATGGCATATGTCCGAACAGGCTAATCTGGAATCATCTGGATAGAAAGTGGGATATCTTCTTACTCACAACACTTATGAGATTTATTCAACTTCCTGGTTATTCTCCACTGATTAGTGGTTCCAAATAAAGCTTCTTAGATCGTGGTTCATCCTGGTTTGATAAGAATCATGAAGATATTGCCATATGTCCGAACAGGCTAATCTGGAATCATCTGGATAGAAGTGGGATATCTTCTTACTCACAACTCCTATGAGATTTATTCAACTTCCTGGTTATTCTCCACTGATTAGTGGTTCCAAATAAAGCTTCTTAGATCGTGGTTCATCCTGGTTTGATAAGAATCATGAAGATAATGGCATATGTCCGAACAGGCTAATCTGGAATCATCTGGATAGAAGGTGGGATATCTTCTTGCTCACAACACTTATGAGATTTATTCAACTTCCTGGTTATTCTCCACTGATTAGTGGTTCCAAATAAAGCTTCTTAGATCGTGGTTCATCCTGGTTTGATAAGAATCATGAAGATATTGCCATATGTCCGAACAGGCTAATCTGGAATCATCTGGATAGAAAGTGGGATATCTTCTTACTCACAACACTTTTAGATTTATTCAACTTCCTGGTTATTCTCCACTGATTAGTGGTTCCAAATAAAGCTTCTTAGATCGTGGTTCATCCTGGTTTGATAAGAATCATGAAGATAATGGCATATGTCCGAACAGGCTAATCTGGAATCATCTGGATAGAAAGTGGGATATCTTCTTACTCACAACTCCTATGAGATTTATTCAACTTCCTGGTTATTCTCCACTGATTAGTGGTTCCAAATAAAGCTTCTTAGATCGTGGTTCATCCTGGTTTGATAAGAATCATGAAGATAATGGCATATGTCCGAACAGGCTAATCTGGAATCATCTGGATAGAAGGTGGGATATCTTCTTGCTCACAACACTTATGAGATTTATTCAACTTCCTGGTTATTCTCCACTGATTAGTGGTTCCAAATAAAGCTTCTTAGATCGTGGTTCATCCTGGTTTGATAAGAATCATGAAGATAATGGCATACGTCCGAACAGGCTAATCTGGAATCATCTGGATAGAAGGTGGGATATCTTCTTGCTCACAACACTTATGAGATTTATTCAACTTCCTGGTTATTCTCCACTGATTAGTGTTAAGTTGAGGTGTTTACTTAGAGGATTGGAGAGTTGAGCTTGAGAGGATGAGGAGTAAAATGGGGTTAAGTGTTGGTCAGTGATCCGTACAGTACGGACAGTACGGATCCGTACGGATCATCTCAACCAAGATCCTCATAACTTAACCTTTCACCACATTTCATAAGTTGGGAAAAAGTTACTGTGGCAGTAACTTTATGTTACCATGGTGAAAGGGAAAGTTACTGAGGTAAGTAAATGGGTGAGAAGTGTGAAGCAAGTTAGCGAGACACTTTAGATCAAGAAGAAGGTTTAAGGAAGAAGCTGGTCTTGTGACCGTTTGTGGATGAGGTTACTATGCTGGATAAGGTCACTATGCTGCGGAGACAGACTGGCACAAGCTGGAGACGCGGAGTGAACCTGGTCCAAGCATTTCAGAAATGCGCTCCTCCCTTAGAATAGTGAACTAGTCTAAGCCACTCATTAGTATTAAACCCTAGCTTACTCTCTCCCTATATATATTGTAAACTCTCTCATTAATCGAACTAAGCACTTTGATACTAAACTATTTCCTCTCTACTCTCGCATTCTCTCATACTCATTTCTAGACTTTGAGCTTGGATTCTCTTATTCAAACACTTTAAACACTTGAAACACATCTAAATGTCTAAAAATATTATGGTATCAGAGCCAGGTTAGAAGATCTTTGGTTCGCGAGTTAACTTTGAAGATTCAAAGCTGAAGCTTTGAAGATCTTCTCGGTGTTCTTGGTGTTCTTGGTGTTCTTGGCGATTTCGGAGCTCAAGCTTGTTTCTTTGTGGTTCGTTGAAGCTGTGAAGACTCAAGCTAGATTCGTTGTTAGTTTTTGGCGGTTTGTTCAAGATTTAAACATTCAAACTTGTTTGTTGGCGGTTCAAGCTGGTTCCTTGAAGAAAGATTGTTACTTTGTGGTGATTCAAACTCTCGGGGATACTTTGGTGGTTCGCGGAAGCTTAGAAGACTCTTGTTTGTGTTTGTTGAAACTCTTAGTGAAAAGCTCAAGACGTTGGTGTTAAAAAGTTAGTGTCTTTGTCATGGATAGTGGAGGAAGCATGAAGATGAAGGTTGCGGTTTGTTTCAAGGGAAACAACTACTTGGTGTGGTCTCGGATGGTGAAGACTGCTGTGGGAATGAAAGGCTTGTGGAAGCACATCACTGTAGGTGAAGCTCCAAAGCTCATCACTCAAGGAGGTGATGAAGGAGAAGCTGCTCAAGATGCGTTTGAGAAATGGGAACAAGAAGACATGCAAGTGCTGTCAGTTCTTCAAAACTCACTCGATCCAGCTATCCTAGATGCATATAGCTACTGCGAGTCAGCTAAGGAGCTATGGGACACCTTAAAGAAGGTGTATGGAAACACCTCAAACCTAAGCAGAGTGTTTGAGGTTAAGCATGCATTGAACCACTTGGTTCAAGAGGATATGGAGTTTACTAAACACTTGGGAAGGTTTAGATCACTCTGGCCTGAACTTGAGATGTTGAGGCCAAGTACTGTGGATGCGGATGAGCTTAACAAGAGGAGAGAGCAAGACAAGGTGTTCGGGCTTCTACTCACATTGAATCCAGCATACCAAGGGCTAATCCAACACTTGTTGAGAGAGGACAACTTGCCGGATCTTGAGAATGTGGTTGCAAGAATCCAAAAGGAGCAAGGTACCATTGGTTTGTTTGGGAAGAAAGGGGAGCTTGCACTGGTGAATCAAGCTGCACAAGTTGAGCAAGAGGAAGTCCCACAAGCAAACAAGGCGACTCAAGGGAAGTATGAGAAGTTTGATGGGGATTGTGATCATTGCAAGAAGCATGGACATAAGAAGAGTCAGTGCTGGATTCTCCACCCTCATCTGAAGCCGGCAAAGTTCATGAAAGATCGTGAGAAGAAAGGATACAAGGCTGAGAAATCCAGTGGTGCGAGTACCAGCAAGGAAACTAATGAAGAGAGGTCCATGGTTGCTTACTCTGGTGAACCAAGCAATCGCGGGACAAGTGATCAAGAGTATCTCAAGAAGTCTGATCTTGATGCCTTGATCAAACTCTTCAAGGAAAATGGTAACATTGAGGGCTCATCCTTTGGTGCTAGGTTGATAGATAAAGGCATTGAGATTGATAGAAATGCTAGGATGCTGGATAGTTTAAGAGTAATGCATAATCATTCTAGTAGTTCAAATATTGCTAAGATTGAGCATGCATTTAAACCGTCTAGTATTCTTGCTCTCATTGCTAAGCCTATCATCACTAGACCTTTAGTGATTGATTCCGGATGCACTCACCACATGATCAGTGACACAAGCTTAATAAAAAATATTATGCCTACTACTGGTCATGTGATGATTGCTGATGGTGCAAAGATACCTATCAAAGGGATAGGAAGTCTTAAACTCTTTGATAGGGAATCTAAGGCATTATATATGCCAACCTTTACCTCAAACTTGTTGTCAGTTAAGAAATGTGCCACTGATTTAAATTGTAATGTCATATTCAGCCCTAATGATGTCAAGTTTCAGGATATTGAGAGTAGCAAGCTCATTGGAAAAGGAGTGACCAAAGGAGATTTATATTTGCTTGAAGATCTTGCTCCTATTTCTGATCGTTGCTGTTTATTTACTTCTGTTTCTGCTCCTAGTCTAAGTAAAAATGCATTGTGGCATACTAGACTAGGACACCCTCATAATAAGGCTTTTAAACTGATGTTGCCAGGTGTTTCTTTTGAGAACAAAGATTGTGAAGCTTGTATGGTGCAGCCCTGGAATGGCTGTCTCTCCCTGGATCACTTGAAGGGGGCGTGGGTGGATGAAAGGTGATGGAGATGGTCTTCTCCTTAGAACTATGAGCTGCTCTAAAGATGTTTTGCTACTCCTGAGACACAGGTTCACCCTGCTTGGTGTCTGGATGAATCACAGAAGATCACTCTTCTTATTGTGATAAAAGTTGTTCACTAAGAACAATGATAAGAAAGTCTCCAAGGAGACAGTTGTTGAGCCAACAAAGCTTCAGTTTATTCAATCAATGGTTAATGTTTACATGGAGGCTCGTGGCTACATAAATAATAGAGAAGAAAACGAAATCCTAAGCTAAAAGAAAACCCTAAACCAAAACCAAATCGGTTTAGTGAAAACCATATCCTAATCCTATTGCTAATTGGTTTATAAATCACCAAACTTAATCCTAATTGGTTTACACTTAATAAAATCATAAATAAACTTAAAATAAACCATCTTGGACGTGCCTTATCCTCTTGGGCCAATCATAATCCAAGCTGGCTTGTCTTTCCACTTTTTGGGCCGATAAAGGCCTTTTTCGAACAATTCTTGCTTGGGCTCGATCCATCTTGTTCCAGGTCCGACCAAGTTGCTTCTTATGCTCATTTGAATGATAAAGATCCTTCTCATGTTCCATTTCCAGCTCTGGTTCTTCATCTTCCATTTCCAACTCATTTCTCGCCCATGTCGGTTTGAACAGTACATTTCTCGATCACACTGAATCACCCATTCCATTTCCTGTCCAACCAGCTTTCTTCTATCCATTTCCTGGTCAATAAGGTTGCATACTAGACGTCCATGTTGGTCCATAGTCATTCCTATCTTTATAAAGGCCTCAGCAAGGCCCATAGCCTTCTCTCGGTCCAATACCTCATGAATAAGGCCAATAAGCTGTCCAATGAGTCCAGTAAGCTTTCCTATGACCCACTGCCTTTCAAGGACTTGCATTAGCTTCCAGGACATTAATTTGAAGCTTCTCCAGGTCGCACCATTGTATTTTAGGCAAGCATTGTAAAACTGTTTTTCCAAACTCTTCTACGGTTTATAAAAATTGTTTTGATCTTGTTCATTCTGATGTTTGGACATCTCCTTGCTTGTCTAGAGATAATTTCAAGTATTATGTCTCTTTCATTGATGAAAAATCCAAATACACCTGGTTAACTTTAATTCCAACCAAAGATAGGGTGCTTGATGCATTTAAAAGTTTTCAATCCTATGTGACTAACCATTACAATGCCAAGATAAAAATCTTCAGGTCAGATAATGGAGGAGAGTACACTGGACATGCATTCAAGCATCATCTAGCACAGCATGGTATATTGCACCAGACGAGTTGCCCTTACACTCCACAACAAAATGGAGTTGCTGAAAGAAAGAACCGGCACCTTATGGAAGTGGCAAGAACCATCATGCTCCAGTCAAAGGTTCCCAAGAGATTTTGGAGTGATGCAGTATCCACGGCTTGTTACTTGATCAATAGAACTCCAACCTTGGTGCTTCAAAGCAAGTCCCCATTTGAGGTACTGAATCAGTCCAAGCCTAATCTGGAGTATATGCGGGTCTTTGGTTGCTTGTGTTATGTGATGATTGCAAGTGAGATGAGAAACAAGCTTGAAGCAAGAAGTGTCAAGGCTATGTTCATTGGCTATTCAACTAGCCAGAAAGGTTACAAATGCTATGATCCTGACACAAGGCGTGTGTTAGTATCAAGGGAAGTGAAGTTCATAGAAGAAAGAGGGTACTATGAGGAGCAAAACCAGGAAGATTTGAAGGATCTTACCAGTGATAGAGCTTCAGTACTGAGGACTATCCTAGAAGGGATGGGAATCAATGTGGATCATCAGGGTCCGGCCAATGGGAACAATCAAGGTGATGGGAATCATCAGGAGGCACCACACCTTGATCATGAGGGGGGAGAAGAACCGAGTGGAGCAGAAGAAAGTTCTGGTTCGGAGGAGAGTTCTGGTGCTCATGATCAAGGTGTTGAGATGTCCAGTTCTAGTTCAGGAGCTGAAGAGAGTCAACCAAGTGGTGGAGTTGAAGCAAGTCAGTCTAGTGAAGAAGCGGCTAGTAGTGGGAATGAGGAGGAAGTAGTGCAGCAATCTCCACAGCCTACTTTGAGAAGAAGCACAAGGGTAAAGAGAGATGCATCCAACTGGGTGAATACAAGGGTGTATTACAATGCTCAAGCGGTTGAGCATCCATCTCAAGCTGTGTGTTCTTTTGCAAGCTTTCCTGAAGAACATCAAGCTTTCACAGTGAGCTTAGATGAGAGCTATGTTCCGAGGAGTTATGAGGAAGCCATGTTGATTCAAGAGTGGAGAGACTCAGTGAATGATGAAGCTGGTGCAATGATAAAGAATGATACCTGGTATGAAAGCACATTGCCAAAAGGAAAGAAGGCAGTGTCTTGTAAGTGGATCTTTACCATCAAGTATCTACCTAATGGCAAGATTGACAGACGGAAGACTCGGTTGGTAGCTAGAGGATTCACTCAAACCTATGGAGAAGACTACATAGACACGTTTGCTCCAGTTGCAAAGCTTCATACTATTAGAGTGGTGTTGTCTCTTGCTGTGAACTTGGAGTGGGATCTTTGGCAAATGGATGTCAAGAATGCATTCTTGCAAGGAGAACTTGAGGATGAGGTCTACATGTTACCACCACCGGGTCTAGAACACTTGGTTAAGAAAGGGAATGTGTTGAGACTCAAGAAAGCTATTTATGGACTTAAGCAATCTCCAAGAGCGTGGTACCACAAGCTAAGCACCACCTTGAATGGGAGAGGATTCAAGAAATGTGAACTTGATCACACGCTCTTCACCCTCACCACACCCTCAGGTATCATCTGTATCCTTGTCTATGTTGATGATATAATTATTACTGGTTCTGATAAGACAGGGATTCAAGAGACTAAGGCTTTCCTAAAGTCAGTGTTTGAGATTAAAGATTTGGGAGAAATGAAATACTTCCTTGGAATTGAGTTGTGTAGATCCAAGGAAGGTTTGTTCATATCTCAGAGGAAGTATACACTTGATCTTTTGAAAGATGCAGGTGTAGATGAAGGGAAGACAGCCAAGATGCCTATGGAGGATGGGTACAAAGTTCCACGTGAGGGGGAGATTGAAGATAGCAAGCCGTTCAAAGATCCAAAGCTGTATAGGAAGCTGGTGGGGAAGCTCATATACCTGACCATCACTCGGCCAGATATATGTTTTGCGGTTAACCAAGTCAGTCAGCATATGCAAGTGCCCAAGGAGCACCATTGGAGAATGGTGGAAAGGTTGCTGATGTATCTGAATGGAACCAGGAGTCTAGGTATCTGGATGGGTTGTAACAAGAGTACTGAAGCTGTGGGGTATTGTGATGCGGATTGGGCAGGTGATAGAGCTGATAGAAGATCAACAACAGGCTATTGCACGTTCATTGGAGGCAATCTGGTTACATGGAAGAGCAAGAAGCAGAAAGTGGTGTCTTGCTCTAGTGCTGAAGCTGAGTACCGTGCAATGCTCAAGCTTACTAACGAGTTGGTGTGGATCAAAGGAATCCTGAAGCATTTGGAGGTTGATCAAGCCACACCTATGGTCATGCATTGTGACAATCAAGCTGCCATTCACATAGCCTCCAACAGTGTGTTCCACGAGAGGACTAAACACATTGAGGTGGACTGTCACAAGGTTAGGCAGATGATTGTACTTGGAGTGGTGTTACCATGTTATACAAGGAGTGAAGATCAGTTAGCTGATGTGTTCACAAAGGCGGCAAGGCAGAAGACAATGGAGTCCATCCACATTAGGCTGGGCCTCATTGATCTGAGAGGTACCAACTAAATGCTCCCCTGCTGGGATGTCTCTACTCTTTTTCCTCTTCAAGGTTTTGTCCCAAATGGGTTTTCCTTGTTGAGGTTTTAATGAGGGAGATTGAACAGCATTCCAAGCTTGACTTGTTCCACATGGTCAAGCTTGAGGGGGAGTGTTAAGTTGAGGTGTTTACTTAGAGGATTGGAGAGTTGAGCTTGAGAGGATGAGGAGTAAAATGGGGTTAAGTGTTGGTGAGTGATCCGTACAGTACGGACAGTACGGATCCGTACGGATCATCTCAACCAAGATCCTCATAACTTAACCTTTCACCACATTTCATAAGTTGGGAAAAAGTTACTGTGGCAGTAACTTTATGTTACCATGGTGAAAGGGAAAGTTACTGAGGTAAGTAAATGGGTGAGAAGTGTGAAGCAAGTTAGCGAGACACTTTAGATCAAGAAGAAGGTTTAAGGAAGAAGCTGGTCTTGTGACCGTTTGTGGATGAGGTTACTATGCTGGATAAGGTCACTATGCTGCGGAGACAGACTGGCACAAGCTGGATACGCGGAGTGAACCTGGTCCAAGCATTTCAGAAATGCGCTCCTCCCTTAGAATAGTGAACTAGTCTAAGCCACTCATTTGTATTAAACCCTAGCTTACTCTCTCCCTATATATATTGTAAACTCTCTCATTAATCGAACTAAGCACTTTGATACTAAACTATTTTCTCTCATACTCTTGCATACTCTCATACTCATTTCTAGACTTTGATCTCGGATTCTCTTATACAAACACTTTAAACACTTGAAACACATCTAAATGTCTAAAAATATTAGATGGTTGTAGTAAGAGAAGATGTGATCCATCCTCTTTTCCCAATCAAGGTAAGCTTCAGGATCAACCTTTCCAGCATACTGTGGTGGTGTCATCTTTAAAAGATCCGGTCCTTGGTTTTGGTGTTGTTGGCGATGTCCTCTCTGTGGAGGTGCATAGTCATCTTCCTCATAGCCTTGGTTGCGGATGGGTCTCCGTGGAGCTCTACGTGGAAGTAAGTAATCCTCTTCCTCCTCTGCCTCTTCTCCATAGTCATCTTGTTGAACTCTTGCTCTCGGATAAGGACCATGTTGTTGTCCAGTGTCTTCTTCATTCTGTTGATTCCGAGTACTAGTCTCTGGAATATCATTGAAGTGGACTTCAGGACGCCGGTTGTTTGGAGTTTGATACTGCTGGTGTTGAGTTGGAAACCTCTCAGCAGCTTGGGAAGCTTGAGCCGTGGGTCTCTGCTCAAATCTGGTGAGCCTATCTCCAAGGTCTTGGCGCAACTCCCTCATCTCATCTCTCATGGCAGTGAGAGCTAGCATCATGGTAGCCATCTCGGATGCTTCTCCCATTGCATCTACAAGTAAACCTTAACAACTTAGTTTCTAATCAAATAAAAAGAACTTAGGTAAATAGGTGATTGAAGCAAAAGGAAAAGAATGTAAAATCTTTCTTTTTTTTTTATACGAAATAGAAATACAAAGAAATAGAAATGGAAAATATTTGGTTTTGTAATGAAAAGGAAAACCGAAACAACCAAAAAGGAAGTTTGAAAATATGAGCTTGAAGGACACGGTTTTGATGCAACTTTGAAAGATTTCTTTTTTTTTTGAATTGAATGGATGAAACAATATGAACTAGAACGAGATGAACAAGTAACAAGATAGATACAACCTGATGCTGAAGGAACTTCAGCTCTGATACCAGAAATGATACAAGCCTAGACTGACAAAGGCTGTATGATCCAAGCAAGAGAGATGGAGCCGATCTAGATCAAGAGGTGGTTCTTTTGTTTGATCTAATCAACCAAGAGAAACCGTGAGAGATGGAACCAGGGGAAGGAAGTGCACCACACGAGAGATGGAGAGCTCGTAATACAACACAAGGGAACCTTCAAGCCGTGGAGGTGCTGGTCTCACAAGGCAATGGAGGCGGCGAGTTCTTTTGAGAGAGAACTAGGTTTTCTTTGAAAGAAAAGTTTTATAAAATATCAAGTCTCCATGAAAAAGAGTTGCGCAACACATATTAAAAGGAACAAGCTCCTTTACGAAAATAACATACTAAAAATAAGCTACGGTTCAAATAAGGAAACAAAGAAGAAATGGCTTCTTCTTAGTCTTGGACCGAGAATGCACTTAGGTGATATGTAAGCTAGCTGTGGCCTCGTTAAAAACCTTCCTCCGGAAAACCTCGTGGGACAAAACCAAGAACAAGGAAAAGAGCACACACAAGTAGCTTGCCTAGTAGCTAACTCTGTCCAAGAGTCTTGTTTAAGCATTTGGAGCTTCAATGGTGATGATCATCAAATGGTTGTGACTTTGATCTGGTATGAATGGCCAAAGATCCTCTCTTGAGGCTTGAGAACTCTCCTTTGGCTCCTCCACCTTCTCGACATCTCCTTTGATAACTTCTTTGGTAACCTCCTCAGCTTGTTTAACCTGTCCAAGATCAGAAGCAAGTATCATGCTCTCATTAAACTTATGTTGAAGTATCTTAGCTCTTTGTCTAGTGATTGCTCCCTTAAAGACGGTTGGTATGGACACTTCTTGTTCATCATCTGGTTTGGTAATGTTGCTGATCATATCCTGAATGTCTGGTTCAGTAAGGTCAGGTTCAATGTCCTCATCATTTATTCAACTTCCTGGTTATTCTCCACTGATTAGTGGTTCCCAATCAAGCTTCTTATATATTGGTTCATCCTGGTT
>NW_026615816.1:0-37372 GCF_000801105.2 Raphanus sativus
GGATAGACACTTCCTTAGTTGGGACACATGAACACATTGTGGTATGCATCCATTTGCTGGGGCAAATCCAACTTGTATGCCACTGCGCCCACTCTCTCTTGATCCTGAATGGACCCAAGTATCTAGGATCCAGTTTCCTTCTTCCAGAAACCCTGGTCCTGCCTCTGAAAGGTAATCATCTTGAGATACACTAGGTCACCAACCTCAAACTCAAGATGTTTCCTCCTCTTGTCCGCATAGCTCTTCTGTCTATCCTGAGCCTCCTTCATCTTCTCTTGACAAACTTGATCTTCTCTGTGGTCTCTTCCACAATTTCTCAGGACCAATCATGCTGCGCTCCCCCACTTGGGTCCAGCATAATGGTGTCCTGCATGGCCGCCCATACAAAGCCTCATATGGTGACATACCAATGCTTGTATGGAAGCTATTGTTGTAAGCAAACTCTACCAAAGGCAAGTGCTTCTCCCAGGTCTCTCCCCAGTCCAAAACACAGGCCCTTAGCATGTCCTCCAACGTCTGGATTGTCCTCTCTGACTGACCATCAGTCTGAGGATGATAAGCTGTACTCATGTGCACTCTTGTGCCTAAGGCCTTTTGGAAAGCTTGCCAAAAGTAGGATGTGAACCTCGGATCTCTATCCGACACAATGCTTGCAGGTACACCATGAAATCTCACTATCTCATTGATGTAAATCTGCACAATCTCATCCACACCATCCCCCTTCTTGATTGCCAAGAAGTGAGCCGACTTGGTTAGCCTATCGACCACCACCCAAACAGCATCCTTCTTGTTTCTGGTCGTAGGGAAACCAGTCACAAAATCCATGGTAATGTGATCCCACTTCCATTCTGGAATGGGTAAGCTTTGGAGTAGTCCACTGGGCACTTGGTGCTCCGCCTTGACCAATTGGCAAATGGGACACTTTGCCACCCACTCGGCCACATCAGTCTTCATGCGCACCCAATGGTAATACCTCTTCAAATCTCTGTACATCTTGTTCAGTCCAGGATGTACTGAGAACTTAGATCTATGAGCTTGCCTCATAATCTCTTCCTTGAGTTCCCTATTGTTAGGAACACTTATCCTCCCATTAACCAAGATGGTACCATTGCTTGTGGTTTGGTACTCAGTCTTGTCATTGAGAGCAACCTTTTGAAGGTTCTCATCCAGCTTCTGAGCTGCACAAATCCTGGTAAGGAGATCGGCCTGATCCACTGCCTCCAACCCCAATGGCTCATCAGCACTAGCCAGTGTGTTAAGGTTGAGTGACCGGACCATCCCTTCCAATATATCAGCCTCCTTCTCAGCTGAAACCTCAGCCCTTCTCCGGCTCAAAGCATCAGCCACTAAGTTGGCCTTCCCTGGATAGTAAGTTATGTCCAGATCATAATCTGCCACAAACTCCATCCACCTCCTTTGCCTTAAGTTCAACTCAGGCTGAGTGAAGATATACTTCAGACTCTTATGGTCTGTAAGTATCTGAACCTTGGCACCATAAAGATATGATCTCCAAATCTTCAGGGCAAACACCACAGCTGCCATCTCTAGATCATGTGTGGGGTAATTACCCTCATGCTTCCTCAATTGCCTTGAGGCATATGCAATGACCTTCCCATGTTGGGTCAGTACACATCCTAATCCAGTAATGGAGGCGTCTGTGTACACCACATATGGTTGGTCCTCCTCAGGCAGGACAAGGACTGGTGCACTAGTAAGCATGTCCTTAAGCGCAGAGAAACTTCTCTCACACTCCTCTGACCATACAAACTTAACATCCTTTCCTGTCAACTGAGTCATAGGCTGTGCCAAGCTAGCAAAGCCCTTCACAAACTTCCTGTAGTAGCCGGCCAGCCCTAAGAAGCTCCTGACTTCTGTGGCATTCTTAGGCTGAGGCCATGCCTTTATGGCCACTACCTTCTCTGGATCAACAGACACACCTTCACTTGACACAATGTGTCCAAGGAAGCCAATGCTCTTCTGCCAGAAGCTACACTTGCTTAACTTAGCAAAGAGCTGCTGCTCTCTCAACCTTCCCAGCACAGCCCGGAGATGCCTTTCATGATCCTCCTTGCTCTTGGAGTATACAAGTATGTCATCTATAAAGATGATTACAAATTCATCCAAGAAGTCTCGGAAGGTACCATTCATCATCTTCATGAATGCTGCTGGTGCATTGGTCAGACCAAATGGCATAACCACAAACTCATAGTGGCCATACCTGGTTCTGAATGCAGTCTTCTTTATATCACTTGGTTCAATTGGGATCTGATGATACCCTGAAGCCAAGTCAATCTTAGAGAACCACTTTGCTCCCTTAAGCTGATCCAACAGCTCATCTATCCGAGGCAATGGGTACTTATTCTTGATAGTAACCCTATTCAGCCCTCGATAGTCAATACACAGCCTAAAGCTACCATCCTTCTTCTTCACAAAGAGGACTGGTGCTCCCCAAGGCGACACACTAGGGCGTATGAAACCCTTATCCAACAACTCCTCTAGTTGTTTCTTTAGCTCGGCCATCTCAGCAGGAGCCATGCGGTAGGGACTTTTTGACATTGGGGCCGTCCCTGGTTCCAGTTCTATTATGAATGGGTCTGACCTATCAGGGGGAATGCCCTGTGGAGACCTAAACACATCCTCAAACTCACTGACCAGCGGAATCCCGTCCGGGTTACCACCCCCAACAACCTCCTTAGTGGTGATTGTGGCAATATAAGCCTCACAACCCCGCTCAAGCATCCTTTCCGCTTGGACTGCTGATACCACTAAGCATCCAGAGGTTGGACGAATACCTTGGAACCTGATCGGGGGTCCACACCCACTCTCAAACAGCACCCTCCCCCGGTGACAGTCTAAGGTGGCCCGATTCTTTCCAAGCCAGTCCATACCCAAGATCACCTCATGATTCTTGAGTTGGACCACAACAAGATCCACAGGCATTACCCTGTCCTGGATCACCACTGGGATATCCTTCACTCGTCCTAATGAGGGCATCAATTGGCCTCCAGCCGCACTCACTAGGCCAGGATCATCCCCTGTCCCAATCTGGAACAAACCCTTTCCGACCAAACATGGACTCACAAAACTATGTGTAGCTCCAGTGTCGAAAAGTACATGTGTTTCCACACCACCAATACTTAGGGTCCCTACAGGAAACCCAATCTAAGCATCTAATCCATTCTAGGTTCCATACCATGCATTTCTAAAAATTTAAAAGAATAAGATCAGATCATTACCAGTGATCGCCATGAAAGGCTTGGCCTCATCAGTGTCCTTAGACAACTCATAGACCCTTGGTGCAGATGTCTGGCCACGGCTTGGTTCCGGCTTGCTAACCTCAGACTTCATCCTGCCTGATCCAGCCTGAAGCTTAGGACAGTCCTTTCGGAAGTGTCCGGCCTTCCCACACTGGAAACAAGTCCTAGAGTCACCACCAGCCGCTTGACCACGACTCTGATCCGGTCCAGGACAGTCCCGGACTGAGTGGTCCATCTTGCCACACCTTGTGCAAGCTCCCATAGCTCTCCAGCACTCACCACCATGGCGCCTTCCACACTTTTGGCACTCCGGCCTTCCACCTGAGGTCTTACCCTCATCACTTGAAATCTCTCTTCCTCTTCCGGTCACCAGCATGACCAGTACCACTTGCCTGACTCCTACTCTTGAGCCTGGCCTCCTCAGCAAGGTTAGTCTCCAGCATTGCCATGCGTTCAACACCTCAGTCAGGACAGTACGGAAGGTACGGACTGAGCAGTAGGTCCGGAGTTCGACCCTAAGGCCTCTTATGAACCTGCGGACCTGAACCTTCTCATCCTCCAACTCCTTACCCACATACTTCCTGAGCCGGTTGAACTCCTCTTCATACTCCCTGACTGACCTACGCCCTTGGGTCAATCCAAGAACTTGGCCTCCAAACGATCCCATGCTTCAGCTGGAAGTACTTGTGGTTGAACTCAACCTCAAAGTCAGAGAACTTCTCAATAGAACCATTGGTGCGCTTGTCCACAGACAGCCACCAGTTGTGTGCATCTCCCTCCAGGAAGTGCACTGCTATGTCTCTCTGGTACTCCTCAGGGCACCTTGTAGACTTGAAGTTCCGGGCCAGCCTGTCCCTCCATTCATCCGCTTCCATAGGGTCAGCACTTCCAGCAAAATGCTTTGTCCCTAGGCGAGATATGTGCTCCAGCACCTTCAGGTAATCCACCTTACCAGATCTTCTAACTGGCGGATCAAGTTCAATCACCTCATCAACTGGTGCAACTTGTCCAGCAGCTCCTGGTACCACCACCTGAACTTGTGGAGCTTGCCCCACTGATGAATTCACCAATGGAGTGATCACTTGGGTCATAGCCAGCATCTGACTACCCATGAGCCTGATTGCATCAAGCACCTCCTTCATGGTAGGTTCCACCAGCTGGTTTCCTTGGTTGGCTCCACCATTGGCTGCACCAATGCCTCGGCCGCCCTGATCACCAGCATGTGAGGACTCTCCCTCAGCCTCCATGTCATCTTGCAGCTGCCTTGCAGCTTCCTCAGCTTGCTCTTGCAGCTGTCTAGCTAGTTCAGCTTGCTCCAGCTGCTGCCTAGTTTCCTCAGCCGCCTTTTGCTGCTGTTCCACTAGACCTCCTTGAACCTCAGTCGGATTGATCCGAGCCAAAGGCAATCCAGTTGTACTGTCCACACCAATGCTTAGGTTAGGCAGCACCACACTTGGATTGGCTCCATCCGCGCCACCTTGGCCAGATGCTCCAGCTCCATCCTTAGTCCTCTTGGACTTGCTCCGACTCTTACCACCCTTAGGAGCATCAAAACAATACACAATATCAATGTTAGTAACACTTAACCAAAGATCCATCAAAACAGTTCCTAAGACAAAACTAAATCAAGCCCTATACTGTGAGACCCCAGCCGGATGTGTGATGATCAAACCATAACCCCCAAGTCCTAGAATCAAGCATGCTCTGATACCAACTTGTAAGACCCGAACCTGGATCCCAAGACCCAACTGATCCGCGGCCTTAACCTAAGCTTCTAAGTGCAATTGGCCGGTTTATGTCCAAATAATTCTAAGTCATTTTCAAGTGATCTGAGGTTCATATACAATTGATAAGCAATGCGGAAGCTAAGATAAACATTCATTTTATTAATATAAACCATGTGATCCATACAATGTAGTAATATCAATCAGTTTGCACAATAGGCTATCATAAGTTCCATACTATCTAAACACACATCACACATCCATCCTTGGCTTGAGTCTTCACAGCTCCTTGGCTTTCCCACGATCCTGACCAGATCCTGCAATCATATAAATTCCATCAAATACATAATCAAACCGATATCCTAGCAACAAGTCTAGCAATGCATGGTTAAGTCCCTTAGAACTAGCTTCTGTCCCAATACTTGACCCACTCGGATAGGTCTCTAAAAACTAAATAAAAACCATGATAAATCATGATAATTCACAACTAAGAGAATGGTCAAGTCAGATTTCTCAGAACAGGTCTTGATCATACCGATCTCAACCTAGAACCGCCACCATGGCTACAACTTACCACCTCTTAAATCGTGATATAAAATTATCCTTTCATCATGATAATTCATGAAAAATCCCAATTAAGAGATATATGAAGTCAGAATCCCCAAACCTCAACCGGAAGTAGGAGATCCCACCTTACATGCCCAACCAAGGCCATGGAGAGATTACATTGATCAGTCCATGTCTTGGCGGCCTGATTATGAGTCTAAACTCATAGATAACATCAGAATATATAATAAAAGAGATAGAATGACGGAGAAGGGAGAACGGATGCAACCAACATCACTTGGTCCATGCGGATCATCCAACCGGACCCATGGAACATGGCGATGGTAAATGGTTAGCATCACTAACCTTAGGAGTGGCCGACGATGGGTTCTGATCCTTCCCACTAGCCTTCTCGGTTCCTCTTGTATCCATCTTCACACGGTTCCTTCCCACAACACTTCCTTGGTCGCCGGTCAAGAACAAATCACCACCGCACTCACACGGCTAAACAAGCAAACCGCCGGTCTCTTTCTCTCTTGGATTCTCTGGCAATTTTGGCAGAGTTTCCCCTCTCTTGTCTGATGATTAAATCGATGACCAGAGCCCTCTATTTATAGAGGAAGGGTTCGCCAACTGCTTTTGGGCGAACCGGTGCGAAGATTGGCCGAATGGGCGCATGTGGGAATCAACGCATCCCTTTGGCCCAACCGCCTCTCAACCGCCATCCCAACTGCTTCTCTTCATCGATCAGCATCAGCTAGCACTTGACCAAGTGTCTAGTTGCACCACCAGCTCACTTGGCCTCACCGGACCGCACCACCATCCCACCGGACCATAACCGCTCATGGTCCGGTCACAACATCTCAACTCCTAACAATCCTCCAAGCTGAGATGAGCTGACCACAACTGTCACCAGCTGAGTGAGCTAATACTCCAGCTACTGGAGCTGACCAGAACTCTTGTGAGCTACTGTGAGCTCCCTCACACTTCATCCTAGCCGCCCGAGCTTGTTTCACACTCCGGCCAGCTGTCTAAACCCTTGTCCAGCTTCCTTGAGCTTGAACCTTCTTGCCTTGGTTAAGTTTCAGCCTCCTGATACCCTTAACCCACTTCCCGGACCATGATACGCCTTGTCTTAGGTCTTTAGACCTGATTTGGTGCATCTCCTCGCACCATGGTCCATGCGGCCGATCCTATCTAGGATCGGGGACATGACAGTTCATCCTGGTTTGATAAGAATCATGAAGATATTGCCATATGTCCGAACAGGCTAATCTGGAATCATCTGGATAGAAGTGGGATATCTTCTTACTCACAACTCCTATGAGATTTATTCAACTTCCTGGTTATTCTCCACTGATTAGTGGTTCCAAATAAAGCTTCTTAGATCGTGGTTCATCCTGGTTTGATAAGAATCATGAAGATAATGGCATATGTCCGAACAGGCTAATCTGGAATCATCTGGATAGAAAGTGGGATATCTTCTTACTCACAACTCCTATGAGATTTATTCAACTTCCTGGTTATTCTCCACTGATTAGTGGTTCCCAATAAAGCTTCTTAGATCGTGGTTCATCCTGGTTTGATAAGAATCATGAAGATATTGCCATATGTCCGAACAGGCTAATCTGGAATCATCTGGATAGAAAGTGGGATATCTTCTTACTCACACTTATGAGATTTATTCAACTTCCTGGTTATTCTCCACTGATTAGTGGTTCCAAATAAAGCTTCTTAGATCGTGGTTCATCCTGGTTTGATAAGAATCATGAAGATAATGGCATATGTCCGAACAGGCTAATCTGGAATCATCTGGATAGAAAGTGGGATATCTTCTTACTCACAACTCCTATGAGATTTATTCAACTTCCTGGTTATTCTCCACTGATTAGTGGTTCCAAATAAAGCTTCTTAGATCGTGGTTCATCCTGGTTTGATAAGAATCATGAAGATAATGCCATATGTCCGAACAGGCTAATCTGGAATCATCTGGATAGAAAGTGGGATATCTTCTTACTCACAACACTTATGAGATTTATTCAACTTCCTGGTTATTCTCCACTGATTAGTGGTTCCAAATAAAGCTTCTTAGATCGTGGTTCATCCTGGTTTGATAAGAATCATGAAGATAATGGCATATGTCCGAACAGGCTAATCTGGAATCATCTGGATAGAAAGTGGGATATCTTCTTACTCACAACTCCTATGAGATTTATTCAACTTCCTGGTTATTCTCCACTGATTAGTGGTTCCAAATAAAGCTTCTTAGATCGTGGTTCATCCTGGTTTGATAAGAATCATGAAGATAATGGCATATGTCCGAACAGGCTAATCTGGAATCATCTGGATAGAAGGTGGGATATCTTCTTGCTCACAACACTTATGAGATTTATTCAACTTCCTGGTTATTCTCCACTGATTAGTGGTTCCAAATAAAGCTTCTTAGATCGTGGTTCATCCTGGTTTGATAAGAATCATGAAGATAATGGCATATGTCCGAACAGGCTAATCTGGAATCATCTGGATAGAAAGTGGGATATCTTCTTACTCACAACACCTATGAGATTTATTCAACTTCCTGGTTATTCTCCACTGATTAGTGGTTCCAAATAAAGCTTCTTAGATCGTGGTTCATCCTGGTTTGATAAGAATCATGAAGATATTGCCATATGTCCGAACAGGCTAATCTGGAATCATCTGGATAGAAAGTGGGATATCTTCTTACTCACAACTCCTATGAGATTTATTCAACTTCCTGGTTATTCTCCACTGATTAGTGGTTCCAAATAAAGCTTCTTAGATCGTGGTTCATCCTGGTTTGATAAGAATCATGAAGATAATGGCATATGTCCGAACAGGCTAATCTGGAATCATCTGGATAGAAAGTGGGATATCTTCTTACTCACAACTTATGAGATTTATTCAACTTCCTGGTTATTCTCCACTGATTAGTGGTTCCAAATAAAGCTTCTTAGATCGTGGTTCATCCTGGTTTGATAAGAATCATGAAGATATTGCCATATGTCCGAACAGGCTAATCTGGAATCATCTGGATAGAAGGTGGGATATCTTCTTACTCACAACTCTTATGAGATTTATTCAACTTCCTGGTTATTCTCCACTGATTAGTGGTTCCAAATAAAGCTTCTTAGATCGTGGTTCATCCTGGTTTGATAAGAATCATGAAGATAATGGCATATGTCCGAACAGGCTAATCTGGAATCATCTGGATAGAAGGTGGGATATCTTCTTGCTCACAACACTTATGAGATTTATTCAACTTCCTGGTTATTCTCCACTGATTAGTGGTTCCAAATAAAGCTTCTTAGATCGTGGTTCATCCTGGTTTGATAAGAATCATGAAGATATTGCCATATGTCCGAACAGGCTAATCTGGAATCATCTGGATAGAAAGTGGGATATCTTCTTACTCACAACTCCTATGAGATTTATTCAACTTCCTGGTTATTCTCCACTGATTAGTGGTTCCAAATAAAGCTTCTTAGATCGTGGTTCATCCTGGTTTGATAAGAATCATGAAGATAATGGCATATGTCCGAACAGGCTAATCTGGAATCATCTGGATAGAAAGTGGGATATCTTCTTGCTCACAACACTTATGAGATTTATTCAACTTCCTGGTTATTCTCCACTGATTAGTGGTTCCAAATAAAGCTTCTTAGATCGTGGTTCATCCTGGTTTGATAAGAATCATGAAGATATTGCCATATGTCCGAACAGGCTAATCTGGAATCATCTGGATAGAAAGTGGGATATCTTCTTACTCACAACTCCTATGAGATTTATTCAACTTCCTGGTTATTCTCCACTGATTAGTGGTTCCAAATAAAGCTTCTTAGATCGTGGTTCATCCTGGTTTGATAAGAATCATGAAGATATTGCATATGTCCGAACAGGCTAATCTGGAATCATCTGGATAGAAAGTGGGATATCTTCTTACTCACAACTCCTATGAGATTTATTCAACTTCCTGGTTATTCTCCACTGATTAGTGGTTCCAAATAAAGCTTCTTAGATCGTGGTTCATCCTGGTTTGATAAGAATCATGAAGATATTGCCATATGTCCGAACAGGCTAATCTGGAATCATCTGGATAGAAAGTGGGATATCTTCTTACTCACAACTCCTATGAGATTTATTCAACTTCCTGGTTATTCTCCACTGATTAGTGGTTCCAAATAAAGCTTCTTAGATCGTGGTTCATCCTGGTTTGATAAGAATCATGAAGATAATGGCATATGTCCGAACAGGCTAATCTGGAATCATCTGGATAGAAAGTGGGATATCTTCTTACTCACAACACTTATGAGATTTATTCAACTTCCTGGTTATTCTCCACTGATTAGTGGTTCCAAATAAAGCTTCTTAGATCGTGGTTCATCCTGGTTTGATAAGAATCATGAAGATATTGCCATATGTCCGAACAGGCTAATCTGGAATCATCTGGATAGAAAGTGGGATATCTTCTTACTCACAACTCCTATGAGATTTATTCAACTTCCTGGTTATTCTCCACTGATTAGTGGTTCCAAATAAAGCTTCTTAGATCGTGGTTCATCCTGGTTTGATAAGAATCATGAAGATAATGGCATATGTCCGAACAGGCTAATCTGGAATCATCTGGATAGAAGGTGGGATATCTTCTTGCTCACAACACTTATGAGATTTATTCAACTTCCTGGTTATTCTCCACTGATTAGTGGTTCCAAATAAAGCTTCTTAGATCGTGGTTCATCCTGGTTTGATAAGAATCATGAAGATATTGCCATATGTCCGAACAGGCTAATCTGGAATCATCTGGATAGAAAGTGGGATATCTTCTTACTCACAACTCCTATGAGATTTATTCAACTTCCTGGTTATTCTCCACTGATTAGTGGTTCCAAATAAAGCTTCTTAGATCGTGGTTCATCCTGGTTTGATAAGAATCATGAAGATAATGGCATATGTCCGAACAGGCTAATCTGGAATCATCTGGATAGAAAGTGGGATATCTTCTTACTCACAACTCCTATGAGATTTATTCAACTTCCTGGTTATTCTCCACTGATTAGTGGTTCCAAATAAAGCTTCTTAGATCGTGGTTCATCCTGGTTTGATAAGAATCATGAAGATATTGCATATGTCCGAACAGGCTAATCTGGAATCATCTGGATAGAAAGTGGGATATCTTCTTACTCACAACTCCTATGAGATTTATTCAACTTCCTGGTTATTCTCCACTGATTAGTGGTTCCAAATAAAGCTTCTTAGATCGTGGTTCATCCTGGTTTGATAAGAATCATGAAGATAATGGCATATGTCCGAACAGGCTAATCTGGAATCATCTGGATAGAAAGTGGGATATCTTCTTACTCACAACTCCTATGAGATTTATTCAACTTCCTGGTTATTCTCCACTGATTAGTGGTTCCAAATAAAGCTTCTTAGATCGTGGTTCATCCTGGTTTGATAAGAATCATGAAGATATTGCCATATGTCCGAACAGGCTAATCTGGAATCATCTGGATAGAAAGTGGGATATCTTCTTACTCACAACTCCTATGAGATTTATTCAACTTCCTGGTTATTCTCCACTGATTAGTGGTTCCAAATAAAGCTTCTTAGATCGTGGTTCATCCTGGTTTGATAAGAATCATGAAGATAATGGCATATGTCCGAACAGGCTAATCTGGAATCATCTGGATAGAAAGTGGGATATCTTCTTACTCACAACTCCTATGAGATTTATTCAACTTCCTGGTTATTCTCCACTGATTAGTGGTTCCAAATAAAGCTTCTTAGATCGTGGTTCATCCTGGTTTGATAAGAATCATGAAGATATTGCCATATGTCCGAACAGGCTAATCTGGAATCATCTGGATAGAAAGTGGGATATCTTCTTACTCACAACTCCTATGAGATTTATTCAACTTCCTGGTTATTCTCCACTGATTAGTGGTTCCAAATAAAGCTTCTTAGATCGTGGTTCATCCTGGTTTGATAAGAATCATGAAGATATTGCCATATGTCCGAACAGGCTAATCTGGAATCATCTGGATAGAAAGTGGGATATCTTCTTACTCACAACTCCTATGAGATTTATTCAACTTCCTGGTTATTCTCCACTGATTAGTGGTTCCAAATAAAGCTTCTTAGATCGTGGTTCATCCTGGTTTGATAAGAATCATGAAGATAATGGCATATGTCCGAACAGGCTAATCTGGAATCATCTGGATAGAAAGTGGGATATCTTCTTACTCACAACTTATGAGATTTATTCAACTTCCTGGTTATTCTCCACTGATTAGTGGTTCCAAATAAAGCTTCTTAGATCGTGGTTCATCCTGGTTTGATAAGAATCATGAAGATATTGCCATATGTCCGAACAGGCTAATCTGGAATCATCTGGATAGAAAGTGGGATATCTTCTTACTCACAACTCCTATGAGATTTATTCAACTTCCTGGTTATTCTCCACTGATTAGTGGTTCCAAATAAAGCTTCTTAGATCGTGGTTCATCCTGGTTTGATAAGAATCATGAAGATATTGCCATATGTCCGAACAGGCTAATCTGGAATCATCTGGATAGAAAGTGGGATATCTTCTTACTCACAACTCCTATGAGATTTATTCAACTTCCTGGTTATTCTCCACTGATTAGTGGTTCCAAATAAAGCTTCTTAGATCGTGGTTCATCCTGGTTTGATAAGAATCATGAAGATATTGCCATATGTCCGAACAGGCTAATCTGGAATCATCTGGATAGAAAGTGGGATATCTTCTTACTCACAACTCCTATGAGATTTATTCAACTTCCTGGTTATTCTCCACTGATTAGTGGTTCCAAATAAAGCTTCTTAGATCGTGGTTCATCCTGGTTTGATAAGAATCATGAAGATAATGGCATATGTCCGAACAGGCTAATCTGGAATCATCTGGATAGAAAGTGGGATATCTTCTTACTCACAACTCCTATGAGATTTATTCAACTTCCTGGTTATTCTCCACTGATTAGTGGTTCCAAATAAAGCTTCTTAGATCGTGGTTCATCCTGGTTTGATAAGAATCATGAAGATATTGCCATATGTCCGAACAGGCTAATCTGGAATCATCTGGATAGAAAGTGGGATATCTTCTTACTCACAACTCCTATGAGATTTATTCAACTTCCTGGTTATTCTCCACTGATTAGTGGTTCCAAATAAAGCTTCTTAGATCGTGGTTCATCCTGGTTTGATAAGAATCATGAAGATAATGGCATATGTCCGAACAGGCTAATCTGGAATCATCTGGATAGAAGGTGGGATATCTTCTTGCTCACAACTCTATGAGATTTATTCAACTTCCTGGTTATTCTCCACTGATTAGTGGTTCCAAATAAAGCTTCTTAGATCGTGGTTCATCCTGGTTTGATAAGAATCATGAAGATATTGCCATATGTCCGAACAGGCTAATCTGGAATCATCTGGATAGAAAGTGGGATATCTTCTTACTCACAACTCCTATGAGATTTATTCAACTTCCTGGTTATTCTCCACTGATTAGTGGTTCCAAATAAAGCTTCTTAGATCGTGGTTCATCCTGGTTTGATAAGAATCATGAAGATAATGGCATATGTCCGAACAGGCTAATCTGGAATCATCTGGATAGAAGGTGGGATATCTTCTTGCTCACAACACTTATGAGATTTATTCAACTTCCTGGTTATTCTCCACTGATTAGTGGTTCCAAATAAAGCTTCTTAGATCGTGGTTCATCCTGGTTTGATAAGAATCATGAAGATATTGCCATATGTCCGAACAGGCTAATCTGGAATCATCTGGATAGAAAGTGGGATATCTTCTTACTCACAACTCCTATGAGATTTATTCAACTTCCTGGTTATTCTCCACTGATTAGTGGTTCCAAATAAAGCTTCTTAGATCGTGGTTCATCCTGGTTTGATAAGAATCATGAAGATATTGCCATATGTCCGAACAGGCTAATCTGGAATCATCTGGATAGAAAGTGGGATATCTTCTTACTCACAACTCCTATGAGATTTATTCAACTTCCTGGTTATTCTCCACTGATTAGTGGTTCCAAATAAAGCTTCTTAGATCGTGGTTCATCCTGGTTTGATAAGAATCATGAAGATATTGGCATATGTCCGAACAGGCTAATCTGGAATCATCTGGATAGAAGGTGGGATATCTTCTTGCTCACAACTCTTATGAGATTTATTCAACTTCCTGGTTATTCTCCACTGATTAGTGGTTCCAAATAAAGCTTCTTAGATCGTGGTTCATCCTGGTTTGATAAGAATCATGAAGATATTGCCATATGTCCGAACAGGCTAATCTGGAATCATCTGGATAGAAAGTGGGATATCTTCTTACTCACAACTCCTATGAGATTTATTCAACTTCCTGGTTATTCTCCACTGATTAGTGGTTCCAAATAAAGCTTCTTAGATCGTGGTTCATCCTGGTTTGATAAGAATCATGAAGATATTGCCATATGTCCGAACAGGCTAATCTGGAATCATCTGGATAGAAAGTGGGATATCTTCTTACTCACAACTCCTATGAGATTTATTCAACTTCCTGGTTATTCTCCACTGATTAGTGGTTCCAAATAAAGCTTCTTAGATCGTGGTTCATCCTGGTTTGATAAGAATCATGAAGATATTGCCATATGTCCGAACAGGCTAATCTGGAATCATCTGGATAGAAGGTGGGATATCTTCTTACTCACAACTCCTATGAGATTTATTCAACTTCCTGGTTATTCTCCACTGATTAGTGGTTCCAAATAAAGCTTCTTAGATCGTGGTTCATCCTGGTTTGATAAGAATCATGAAGATATTGCCATATGTCCGAACAGGCTAATCTGGAATCATCTGGATAGAAAGTGGGATATCTTCTTACTCACAACTCCTATGAGATTTATTCAACTTCCTGGTTATTCTCCACTGATTAGTGGTTCCAAATAAAGCTTCTTAGATCGTGGTTCATCCTGGTTTGATAAGAATCATGAAGATATTGCCATATGTCCGAACAGGCTAATCTGGAATCATCTGGATAGAAGGTGGGATATCTTCTTACTCACAACACTTATGAGATTTATTCAACTTCCTGGTTATTCTCCACTGATTAGTGGTTCCAAATAAAGCTTCTTAGATCGTGGTTCATCCTGGTTTGATAAGAATCATGAAGATATTGCCATATGTCCGAACAGGCTAATCTGGAATCATCTGGATAGAAAGTGGGATATCTTCTTACTCACAACTCCTATGAGATTTATTCAACTTCCTGGTTATTCTCCACTGATTAGTGGTTCCAAATAAAGCTTCTTAGATCGTGGTTCATCCTGGTTTGATAAGAATCATGAAGATAATGGCATATGTCCGAACAGGCTAATCTGGAATCATCTGGATAGAAAGTGGGATATCTTCTTACTCACAACTCCTATGAGATTTATTCAACTTCCTGGTTATTCTCCACTGATTAGTGGTTCCAATAAAGCTTCTTATATATTGGTTCCTCCTGGTTTGATAAGAAGCATGAAGATATTGCCATATGTCCGAAAGGCTAATTGGAATCATCAGGATAGAAGGTGGGATATCTTCTTGCTCACAACACTTATGAGATTTATTCAACTTCCTGGTTATTCTCCACTGAGTATAATGAAACCCTTGATAGATCTTGAGGGTGATTTGGCTTGTGATCTCGTTTGGGTTGAATAGATTTTGATAGGATGGAGATGGAATTGCGGATGATGGTAGAGATGGAAGGTGTTCTTCAGTGTGAGATCGATGGAAAGATCAAACACTTGTTTTGAATTTAGCTTCAGATCGAGCAGGTTACCGCTCAGACGTGATCTAGAAGCAAGGGTGCTAAGGGTTTTGATAAAAAGAGTGAATGGTCTTATTAAAAATCGAAACAGAGTATTTGTAGAACAAAGAACACGACATTGGAAAGTAAAACAAAGACTTCAAACTTGTAGTTTACGAAAAAGAAATAATGAAAGCTAAGTAAGACCAAAGACTACGTAGTTAAACATCTTGACTTCGGTTTGGTCTTGATTTGATTTTGGTTCTGGTTTGAAGCTAATCAAACCAACAATTGCTTGCTCCATCTTTCTGGTTTGTGATCGAGTGATTGGCCCCTTAGGATAAGCGAATGGGCTTTCTTGGGCTTCCTGAATGTGAATGGGTCTCCTTGTGTCAACCAGCTCCAATTCGCCATCTGATTCCTTCTCAAGTGTTTCCTCATCAGTAACATCTAGATGGTTCATCTCTCTTGTCTCCTGATCATCTACAATCAGCTCCTCATCAGAATCAGTTAGCTGGTTTAGCTCCTTATGCGCCAAGTCTTTATCTGGTTCAAGCCTGGTTGCATCATGCCCTCCTCCTTTGAAAGGATTTGTCCTCAAATCCGAACCATCTGCAACATAAGGGATTAGATCAGCTACATTAAAAGTAGAGCTCACAGTATACTTCCCTTGAAGATCGATCTGATAAGCATTGTTGTTGATCTTCCTTTCAACCCGGAATGGTCCATCAGTCCTAGGCATTAGCTTAGACTTTCTCTCGGCAGGAAACCTCTCTTTCCTTAGATGTATCCACACCAAATCTCCTGGTTCCAAGACTAGCTCACGTCTTCCTTTGTTTGCAAACTTCTCATACTCCTTGGTTCTTTCTTCAATGTTCTTCTTAACCTGCTCATGCAAAGAAACAACATACTCGGCCTTGGCCTTGCCATCAAGATTAGTTTGTTCACTGAGAGGTAAAGGCAACAAGTCCAAAGGAGTCAAAGGATTGAAACCATACACGATTTGAAAAAGGAGAGAACTTAGTGGCTCTATGAATGGAATGATTGTAAGCAAATTCAACATGTGGTAAGCAATCTTCCCAAGACCTAAGATTCTTTTTAACAACAGTGCGCAAGAGAGATGACAAGGATCTATTTACTACTTCAGTCTGTCCATCAGTTTGAGGATGACAAGTAGTAGAAAACAAGAGTTTAGTTCCTAGTTTAGACCACAAAGTTTTCCAGAAGTGACTCAAGAACTTAGTATCTCTATCAGAAACAATGGTTCTAGGCATTCCATGTAGACGCACAACCTCTCTAAAGATTAGATCAGCAACAACTAGAGCATTGTCAGTTTGATGACCAGGTATGAAATGAGCCATTTTGGAAAACCTATCTACCACAACAAAGATTGAATCACGTCCTCTTTTAGTTTTAGGCAAACCTAACACAAAATCCATGGAGATATCTATCCAAGGTGCAACAGGAACAGGAAGAGGAGTATACAAACCTTGGGGACGAGCCGTGGCTTTGGCTTGAACACAGGTTACACATCTTTTGCAAATCTTTTCTACCTCCTTTTTCATGTTCGGCCAGTAGAAGTGCTCCTTCAGAGTGCTGTATGTTTTTGCGATCCCAAAATGCCCCATTAGACCTCCACAATGAGCTTCTCTGACATACATTTCTCTCAAAGAACATTTAGGAACACACAAACGGTTTCCCATGAAAAGAAACCCATCAGCTAAATAATACTCGCCACTAGTATGCTTTTCACACTCCTTATAGATATCACAAAACTCAGGATCATCAGCATAGTAAGACTTAATCTGTTCAAAACCTAAGAGTTTGGTTTCCATTGTTGCTAGCAAGGTGTATCTTCGAGATAAAGCATCAGCAACAATGTTTTCTTTACCTTGCTTGTAATGAATCACATAAGGAAAGGTTTCGAGAAATTCTACCCATCTGGCGTGCCTCTTGTTGAGTTTGTGTTGGCCCTTTAGGTGCTTGAGTGATTCATGATCAGTATGGATCACAAATTCTTTTGGCCAAAGGTAATGCTGCCAAGTCTCCAGGGCCCTGATCAAAGCGTACAGCTCCTTATCATAAGTAGGGTAGTTCGCCATGGTTCCTCCAAGTTTCTCACTGAAGTAAGCAATTGGTGTCTTTTCCTGCATCAATACAGCCCCAATTCCTACACCAGAGGCATCATATTCTATTTCAAAAGTTTTTGAAAAATCAGGCAGTGCTAACAAAGGAGCATTAGTCAACTTCCCTTTCAAGGTTTGGAAAGCCTCCTCTTGCTCTTCTCTCCATTGAAACCCCACGCTTTTCTTGATAACTTCTGTGAGAGGTGCAGCAATAGTGCTAAAGTCTTTAACAAATCGTCTATAGAACCCAGCCAATCCATGGAAACTTCTCACTTCACTTATGCTTGTTGGACTAGGCCATTCTCTGATTGCTTTTACCTTTTCTTCATCAACTTTAATTCCCTGTGCTGTAACAACAAAACCTAAGAAGACAAGGTTATCTGTTCCAAAAGAGCACTTTTTAAAATTAGCAAACAGAGATTCCTTTCTAAGCACGTCAAGAACAGATTTCAGATGCTGTTTATGCTCTTCCTCACTTTTGCTGTAGATCAAGATATCATCAAAATAAACTACAACAAAATGTCCTATGAATGCTCTCAAGACATGGTTCATTAATCTCATGAATGTACTAGGTGCATTGGTGAGCCCAAATGGCATAACAAGCCATTCATATAAGCCATGTTTAGTTTTGAATGCAGTTTTCCATTCATCTCCTTCTTTCATCCTAATCTGATGATAGCCACTTTTTAGATCTATCTTAGAGAACACGCAAGAACCATGTAGTTCATCTAACATATCATCAAGTCTAGGAATAGGATGTCTATACTTTACCGTGATGTTGTTGATGGCTCTGCAGTCAACACACATGCGCCAGCTCCCATCTTTCTTTGGTACCAATAGCACGGGAACAGCACAAGGACTCATGCTCTCTCGGATGTGCCCCTTTTCCATCAGTTCATCAACTTGTCTTTGGAGTTCCTTGGTTTCATCAGGGTTGGTTATGTATGCTGGTCTATTTGGAAGTGAAGCGCCTGGAACCAGATCAATTTGGTGCTCAATCCCCCGAATAGGAGGCAACCCTGCTGGATTTTCCTCTGGGAAAACGTCTCCATAGTCCTGTAAGATAAACTCAAAACCACTCGGTAGCTCCGGTGCAATGTCAGAAGAAGTTAGTAAGGCACCTTTGAAAACAAACAAGAGCATAGATTGATCCAAGTGAACCGCTTTCCTCATGTCACTAGATTTAGCAGTTAGAAGAATACCTTTTGCTTGTTTTTCATCACTTGATTGCTCTTTGTTTCTAGCTTCTTCTCGTTTGAGCTTAAGCTGGACCTGGTCATGGTGAACTTCTTGTGGAGACAGAGGTGCAAGAACAATCTTTTTGTCTCGGTGAGTGAAAGAATGGCGATTGGTGAAGCCATCGTGGATAGCTCTTTTATCATATTGCCACGGCATTCCTAGCAGGATATGACTTGAATCCATTGGCAAAACATCACACACAATCTCATCTTGGTATCTTCCAATGGTTATAGGAACCATTACTTGCTCCGTGACCATCAACTTGACTCCATCTTCATTCAACCATTGGAGAGGATATGGTCTAGGATGCTTTCCTGTTTTCAACCCAAGCTTTTCTACAAGAGTCTCACTAGCAACATTAGTACAGCTCCCACCATCTATAATCAAACTACAGACTTTATCATAGATAGTACAACGAGTGTGAAAGAGATTCTCCCTTTGGTCATGGTCGTCTGGTTGGGATTGTATTTGAAGAGACCTCCTTGTGACCAAGAGCTGTCCACGAACTGGGTAGTCTATGGTTTCTTCTTCACGCTCGTCATTCTTTTCCTCTTCAGAGATCACCTCACCATTGTCAAGTATGATCATGACCTTTTTGTTGATGCACTCATTGGCGTAGTGTCCCATACCATGACACTTGAAGCACTTAACATCTATGGTTCTTGTAGCTGGTGGTTTGCCCTTGTCCTCAGGTTCCTTTTTCACAGATAGCTTGTCATCTTTGGCAGGATATGATTGGTAGTTGTTGCCATAGGAACCTTTGGAGTTGTTCTTTCTCTTCTGTTGTTGCTCAATGAGGATAGCTTTGTGAAGAAGCTCATAGATGTCCTCATAATCCTGTAGTTCCAATCGATCTTGTAGTTCTCTGTTGAGACCAGCTTGGAACCGAGCCATTGTTGCATTAGAATTCTCAACAACAGAGCCACTTTTTAGATCTATCTTAGAGAACACGCAAGAACCATGTAGTTCATCTAACATATCATCAAGTCTAGGAATAGGATGTCTATACTTTACCGTGATGTTGTTGATGGCTCTGCAGTCAACACACATGCGCCAGCTCCCATCTTTCTTTGGTACCAATAGCACGGGAACAGCACAAGGACTCATGCTCTCTCGGATGTGCCCCTTTTCCATCAGTTCATCAACTTGTCTTTGGAGTTCCTTGGTTTCATCAGGGTTGGTTATGTATGCTGGTCTATTTGGAAGTGAAGCGCCTGGAACCAGAACAATTTGGTGCTCAATCCCCCGAATAGGAGGCAACCCTGCTGGATTTTCCTCTGGGAAAACGTCTCCATAGTCCTGTAAGATAAACTCAAAACCACTCGGTAGCTCCGGTGCAATGTCAGAAGAAGTTAGTAAGGCACCTTTGAAAACAAACAAGAGCATAGATTGATCCAAGTGAACCGCTTTCCTCATGTCACTAGATTTAGCAGTTAGAAGAATACCTTTTGCTTGTTTTTCATCACTTGATTGCTCTTTGTTTCTAGCTTCTTCTCGTTTGAGCTTAAGCTGGACCTGGTCATGGTGAACTTCTTGTGGAGACAGAGGTGCAAGAACAATCTTTTTGTCTCGGTGAGTGAAAGAATGGCGATTGGTGAAGCCATCGTGGATAGCTCTTTTATCATATTGCCACGGCATTCCTAGCAGGATATGACTTGAATCCATTGGCAAAACATCACACACAATCTCATCTTGGTATCTTCCAATGGTTATAGGAACCATTACTTGCTCCGTGACCATCAACTTGACTCCATCTTCATTCAACCATTGGAGAGGATATGGTCTAGGATGCTTTCCTGTTTTCAACCCAAGCTTTTCTACAAGAGTCTCACTAGCAACATTAGTACAGCTCCCACCATCTATAATCAAACTACAGACTTTATCATAGATAGTACAACGAGTGTGAAAGAGATTCTCCCTTTGGTCATGGTCGTCTGGTTGGGATTGTATTTGAAGAGACCTCCTTGTGACCAAGAGCTGTCCACGAACTGGGTAGTCTATGGTTTCTTCTTCACGCTCGTCATTCTTTTCCTCTTCAGAGATCACCTCACCATTGTCAAGTATGATCATGACCTTTTTGTTGATGCACTCATTGGCGTAGTGTCCCATACCATGACACTTGAAGCACTTAACATCTATGGTTCTTGTAGCTGGTGGTTTGCCCTTGTCCTCAGGTTCCTTTTTCACAGATAGCTTGTCATCTTTGGCAGGATATGATTGGTAGTTGTTGCCATAGGAACCTTTGGAGTTGTTCTTTCTCTTCTGTTGTTGCTCAATGAGGATAGCTTTGTGAAGAAGCTCATAGATGTCCTCATAATCCTGTAGTTCCAATCGATCTTGTAGTTCTCTGTTGAGACCAGCTTGGAACCGAGCCATTGTTGCATTAGAATTCTCAACAACAGAGGCTTTGATCATGAGCGTCTCCATCTCTTGGTAGTAATCCTCCACACTCTTTGTTCCTTGAGTAAGCCTCCTTAGTTTCTGATGAACATCTTTATGGTAATGATTTGGAACAAACCGTTTCCTCATGAGAGTCTTGAGTTCAAACCATCCAGAAACAGCTGCTTCTCCAGTTCTTCTTCTAGTTGTAGTGATCTGATCCCACCAGTGTAGAGCATACCCATTGAACTCTGTTGCTGCTAATCTGACCTTCTTCAACTCCGAGTAGTCATGACACTCAAACACCAGCTCCATCTTTTTCTCCCAATCTAGATAAGCATCTGGATCACTAGTACCACTGAAGACTGGTATTCTAAGCTTGATGTTGCCCAGGCGGTCATCTGGTTTGTTTCTTTCTGCGCGGTTGGTTCGGCCTTGAGACAAGGTTCTCACTGATCTGACTTCATCAGAACTTCTCCCAGAAGATGTGTTATCTTCTCCAGTTACTCCAGTATCAACTCGTTTGCTCCTTCTTTTCTCCCTTGCAGCTTTTTTGGCCTGAGAAGGAGAACCTAAAACATTGTTAGTAGCAGAGTTGTTTTTTTCAAAAAATTCAAATCTTTTATCGATAGCTTTCATCAAAGATGCCATCATTGCCTCCATCTGCAACTTATTAACTCTATGAGTTGGTGAATCTTCTCTTTCATGATCATCATCCGACATGGTTTCCTGTTAAAATGCTAACAAGAAGAGTTAGTACACAAAGATATAGCCGAAGCCTCACAAGTGTTTCTCTTAGGTTTTCTCTCAAGTTTGTAGTGAATTTTCTCTGTGAATCCAGTAGCTCAGCAAACAACAAGATCAAGCTTTCAAAGATCAATCCCCTAACAACCCCAAAGAGAAGAAAGATAGACAGTATTAAGGAATTTAAATCGCAGGGAGCTTTACCACCAGAGACTGGATTTCTCTTCAGTCTTGGCTGGATTTCTCTTCAGCCTTGGATACTTTGATCTTTTTTTTTTTATTAACTGGTTGGCCCCCCGCACTTTTTAGATAGACAGAGAAGAGTTTTCACAGAGATTGATATGAAATAAGGTTCCCAAAGAGAAGAAGACGAATAAATCGTGACAAACCCTAATCAGAAGCCCTCAAATTTGCTCTGATACCACTTAATGAAACCCTTGATAGATCTTGAGGGTGATTTGGCTTGTGATCTCGTTTGGGTTGAATAGATTTTGATAGGATGGAGATGGAATTGCGGATGATGGTAGAGATGGAAGGTGTTCTTCAGTGTGAGATCGATGGAAAGATCAAACACTTGTTTTGAATTTAGCTTCAGATCGAGCAGGTCACCGCTCAGACGTGATCTAGAAGCAAGGGTGCTAAGGGTTTGACTCCTAAGCAGACAATGTTCAGTGATGAACAAAGGATTCACAGTTTTAGAGAATTTTTTGATAAAAAGAGTGAATGGTCTTATTAGAAATCAAAACAGAGTATTTGTAGAACAAAGAACACGACATTGGAAAGTAAAACAAAGACTTCAAACTTGTAGTTTACGAAAAAGAAATAATGAAAGCTAAGTAAGACGAAAGACTACGTAGTTGAACATCTTGACTTCGGTTTGGTCTTGATTTGATTCTGGTTCTGGTTTGAAGCTAATCAAACCAACAATTGCTTGCTCCATCTTTCTGGTTTGTGATCGAGTGATTGGCCCCTTAGGATAAGCGAATGGGCTTTCTTGGGCTTCCTGAATGTGAATGGGTCTCCTTGTGTCAACCAGCTCCAATTCGCCATCTGATTCCTTCTCAAGTGTTTCCTCATCAGTAACATCTAGCTGGTTCATCTCTCTTGTCTCCTGATCAGCTACAATCAGCTCCTCATCAGAATCAGTTAGCTGGTTTAGCTCCTTATGCGCCAAGTCTTTATCTGGTTCAAGCCTGGTTGCATCAGAGTAGTGGTTCCAAATAAAGCTTCTTAGATCGTGGTTCATCCTGGTTTGATAAGAATCATGAATATATTGCCATATGTCCGAACAGGCTAATCTGGAATCATCTGGATAGAAAGTGGGATATCTTCTTACTCACAACTCCTATGAGATTTATTCAACTTCCTGGTTATTATCCACTGATTAGTGGCTCCAAATAAAGCTTCTTAGATCGTGGTTCATCCTGGTTTGATAAGAATCATAAAGATAATGGCATATGTCCGAACAGGCTAATCTGGAATCATCTGGATAGAAGGTGGGATATCTTGTTGCTCACAACACTTATGAGATTTATTCAACTTCCTGGTTATTCTCCACTGATTAGTGGTTCCAAATAAAGCTTCTTAGATCATGGTTCATCCTGGTTTGATAAGAATCATGAAGATAATGGCATATGTCCGAACAGGCTAATCTGGAATCATCTGGATAGAAAGTGGGATATCTTCTTACTCACAACTCCTATGAGATTTATTCAACTTCCTGGTTATTCTCCACTGATTAGTGGTTCCAAATAAAGCTTCTTAGATCGTGGTTCATCCTGGTTTGATAAGAATCATGAAGATATTCCATATGTCCGAACAGGCTAATCTGGAATCATCTGGATAGAAAGTGGGATATCTTCTTCCTCACAACTCCTATGAGATTTATTCAACTTCCTGGTTATTCTCCACTGAATAGTGGTTCCAAATAAAGCTTCTTAGATCGTGGTTCATCCTGGTTTGATAAGAATCATGAAGATAATGACATATGTCCGAACAGGCTAATCTGGAATCATCTGGATAGAAAGTGGGATATCTTCTTACTCACAACTCCTATGAGATTTATTCAACTTCCTGGTTATTCTCCACTGATTAGTGGTTCCAAATAAAGCTTCTTAGATCGTGGTTCATCCTGGTTTGATAAGAATCATGAAGATAATGGCATATGTCCGAACAGGCTAATCTGGAATCATCTGGATAGAAAGTGGGATATCTTCTTACTCACAACTCCTATGAGATTTATTCAACTTCCTGGTTATTCTCCACTGATTAGTGGTTCCAAATAAAGCTTCTTAGATCGTGGTTCATCCTGGTTTGATAAGAATCATGAAGATTGCCATATGTCCGAACAGGCTAATCTGGAATCATCTGGATAGAAAGTGGGATATCTTCTTACTCACAACTCCTATGAGATTTATTCAACTTCCTGGTTATTCTCCACTGATTAGTGGTTCCAAATAAAGCTTCTTAGATCGTGGTTCATCCTGGTTTGATAAGAATCATGAAGATAATGGCATATGTCCGAACAGGCTAATCTGGAATCATCTGGATAGAAGGTGGGATATCTTCTTACTCACAACACTTATGAGATTTATTCAACTTCCTGGTTATTCTCCACTGATTAGTGGTTCCAAATAAAGCTTCTTAGATCGTGGTTCATCCTGGTTTGATAAGAATCATGAAGATAATGGCATATGTCCGAACAGGCTAATCTGGAATCATCTGGATAGAAAGTGGGATATCTTCTTACTCACAACTCCTATGAGATTTATTCAACTTCCTGGTTATTCTCCACTGATTAGTGGTTCCAAATAAAGCTTCTTAGATATTGGTTCATCCTGGTTTGATAAGAATCATGAAGATATTGCCATATGTCCGAACAGGCTAATCTGGAATCATCTGGATAGAAAGTGGGATATCTTCTTACTCACAACTCCTATGAGATTTATTCAACTTCCTGGTTATTCTCCACTGATTAGTGGTTCCAAATAAAGCTTCTTAGATCGTGGTTCATCCTGGTTTGATAAGAATCATGAAGATAATGGCATATGTCCGAACAGGCTAATCTGGAATCATCTGGATAGAAGGTGGGATATCTTCTTGCTCACAACACTTATGAGATTTATTCAACTTCCTGGTTATTCTCCACTGATTAGTGGTTCCAAATAAAGCTTCTTAGATCGTGGTTCATCCTGGTTTGATAAGAATCATGAAGATAATGCCATATGTCCGAACAGGCTAATCTGGAATCATCTGGATAGAAAGTGGGATATCTTCTTACTCACAACACTTATGAGATTTATTCAACTTCCTGGTTATTCTCCACTGATTAGTGGTTCCAAATAAAGCTTCTTAGATCGTGGTTCATCCTGGTTTGATAAGAATCATGAAGATATTGCCATATGTCCGAACAGGCTAATCTGGAATCATCTGGATAGAAAGTGGGATATCTTCTTACTCACAACTCCTATGAGATTTATTCAACTTCCTGGTTATTCTCCACTGATTAGTGGTTCCAAATAAAGCTTCTTAGATCGTGGTTCATCCTGGTTTGATAAGAATCATGAAGATAATTGCATATGTCCGAACAGGCTAATCTGGAATCATCTGGATAGAAAGTGGGATATCTTCTTGCTCACAACACTATGAGATTTATTCAACTTCCTGGTTATTCTCCACTGATTAGTGGTTCCAAATAAAGCTTCTTAGATCGTGGTTCATCCTGGTTTGATAAGAATCATGAAGATATTGCCATATGTCCGAACAGGCTAATCTGGAATCATCTGGATAGAAAGTGGGATATCTTCTTACTCACAACTCCTATGAGATTTATTCAACTTCCTGGTTATTCTCCACTGATTAGTGGTTCCAAATAAAGCTTCTTAGATCGTGGTTCATCCTGGTTTGATAAGAATCATGAAGATAATGGCATATGTCCGAACAGGCTAATCTGGAATCATCTGGATAGAAGGTGGGATATCTTCTTACTCACAACTTATGAGATTTATTCAACTTCCTGGTTATTCTCCACTGATTAGTGGTTCCAAATAAAGCTTCTTAGATCGTGGTTCATCCTGGTTTGATAAGAATCATGAAGATATTGCCATATGTCCGAACAGGCTAATCTGGAATCATCTGGATAGAAAGTGGGATATCTTCTTACTCACAACTCCTATGAGATTTATTCAACTTCCTGGTTATTCTCCACTGATTAGTGGTTCCAAATAAAGCTTCTTAGATCGTGGTTCATCCTGGTTTGATAAGAATCATGAAGATAATGGCATATGTCCGAACAGGCTAATCTGGAATCATCTGGATAGAAAGTGGGATATCTTCTTACTCACAACTCCTATGAGATTTATTCAACTTCCTGGTTATTCTCCACTGATTAGTGGTTCCAAATAAAGCTTCTTAGATCGTGGTTCATCCTGGTTTGATAAGAATCATGAAGATATTGCCATATGTCCGAACAGGCTAATCTGGAATCATCTGGATAGAAAGTGGGATATCTTCTTACTCACAACTCCTATGAGATTTATTCAACTTCCTGGTTATTCTCCACTGATTAGTGGTTCCAAATAAAGCTTCTTAGATCGTGGTTCATCCTGGTTTGATAAGAATCATGAAGATAATTGCATATGTCCGAACAGGCTAATCTGGAATCATCTGGATAGAAAGTGGGATATCTTCTTACTCACAACTCCTATGAGATTTATTCAACTTCCTGGTTATTCTCCACTGATTAGTGGTTCCAAATAAAGCTTCTTAGATCGTGGTTCATCCTGGTTTGATAAGAATCATGAAGATATTGCCATATGTCCGAACAGGCTAATCTGGAATCATCTGGATAGAAAGTGGGATATCTTCTTACTCACAACTCCTATGAGATTTATTCAACTTCCTGGTTATTCTCCACTGATTAGTGGTTCCAAATAAAGCTTCTTAGATCGTGGTTCATCCTGGTTTGATAAGAATCATGAAGATAATGGCATATGTCCGAACAGGCTAATCTGGAATCATCTGGATAGAAGGTGGGATATCTTCTTACTCACAACTTATGAGATTTATTCAACTTCCTGGTTATTCTCCACTGATTAGTGGTTCCAAATAAAGCTTCTTAGATCGTGGTTCATCCTGGTTTGATAAGAATCATGAAGATATTGCCATATGTCCGAACAGGCTAATCTGGAATCATCTGGATAGAAAGTGGGATATCTTCTTACTCACAACTCCTATGAGATTTATTCAACTTCCTGGTTATTCTCCACTGATTAGTGGTTCCAAATAAAGCTTCTTAGATCGTGGTTCATCCTGGTTTGATAAGAATCATGAAGATAATGGCATATGTCCGAACAGGCTAATCTGGAATCATCTGGATAGAAAGTGGGATATCTTCTTACTCACAACTCCTATGAGATTTATTCAACTTCCTGGTTATTCTCCACTGATTAGTGGTTCCAAATAAAGCTTCTTAGATCGTGGTTCATCCTGGTTTGATAAGAATCATGAAGATATTGCCATATGTCCGAACAGGCTAATCTGGAATCATCTGGATAGAAAGTGGGATATCTTCTTACTCACAACTCCTATGAGATTTATTCAACTTCCTGGTTATTCTCCACTGATTAGTGGTTCCAAATAAAGCTTCTTAGATCGTGGTTCATCCTGGTTTGATAAGAATCATGAAGATAATTGCATATGTCCGAACAGGCTAATCTGGAATCATCTGGATAGAAAGTGGGATATCTTCTTACTCACAACACTTATGAGATTTATTCAACTTCCTGGTTATTCTCCACTGATTAGTGGTTCCAAATAAAGCTTCTTAGATCGTGGTTCATCCTGGTTTGATAAGAATCATGAAGATATTGCCATATGTCCGAACAGGCTAATCTGGAATCATCTGGATAGAAAGTGGGATATCTTCTTACTCACAACTCCTATGAGATTTATTCAACTTCCTGGTTATTCTCCACTGATTAGTGGTTCCAAATAAAGCTTCTTAGATATGGTTCATCCTGGTTTGATAAGAATCATGAAGATATTGGCATATGTCCGAACAGGCTAATCTGGAATCATCTGGATAGAAAGTGGGATATCTTCTTGCTCACAACACTTATGAGATTTATTCAACTTCCTGGTTATTCTCCACTGATTAGTGGTTCCAAATAAAGCTTCTTAGATCGTGGTTCATCCTGGTTTGATAAGAATCATGAAGATAATGCCATATGTCCGAACAGGCTAATCTGGAATCATCTGGATAGAAAGTGGGATATCTTCTTACTCACAACTCCTATGAGATTTATTCAACTTCCTGGTTATTCTCCACTGATTAGTGGTTCCAAATAAAGCTTCTTACATCGTGGTTCATCCTGGTTTGATAAGAATCATGAAGATATTGGCATATGTCCGAACAGGCTAATCTGGAATCATCTGGATAGAAAGTGGGATATCTTCTTACTCACAACTCCTATGAGATTTATTCAACTTCCTGGTTATTCTCCACTGATTAGTGGTTCCAAATAAAGCTTCTTAGATCGTGGTTCATCCTGGTTTGATAAGAATCATGAAGATAATGGCATATGTCCGAACAGGCTAATCTGGAATCATCTGGATAGAAAGGTGGGATATCTTCTTGCTCACAACACTTATGATATTATTCAACTTCCTGGTTATTCTGCACTGATTAGTGGTTCCCAATCAAGCTTCTTACATCGTTGTTGATCCTGGTTTGATAAGAATCATGAAGATAATGGCATATGTCCGAACAGGCTAATCTGGAATCATCTGGATAGAAGGTGGGATATGTAAGACCCAAACCTGGATCCCATGATCCAACCAAGTCCGCGGCCTTACCTAAACATCTAAGTGCAATTCAGCCGGTTAAGGTCCAATCTTTACTTAGTCATTTTTCAATCATTTGAGGTTCATGCAATAATAAAAACAATGCGGAAGCTTAAGGCAAACATCATATTATATATATGTCAAATGTGATCCATACAAAGTATTCAAATCATTCAGTTGCACAATAGGCTATGATAAATCCAAATGTAAACAACAAGTACTACATCACACATCCCACACGGCCAATGTCTTCATGGCTCCTTAGCCTTACCACGATCCCTGTCAGGACCTGAAATCAAAACCCACAACACATATGCATAAGAATCATGACCGATATCCTAGCAATATACAAACCTAAGCATGGTTCGGACACTTAGCCTATTTCTGGCCGATTTGTGACCCAATCATTTACTCATCCAAAAACTAATTTAACTACATGATAAATCATGATAAATCATGATTAATAGAATGGTCCAAGCGGATTTCCCAGAACCGGCCTTGATCATATTGATCTTGGCCATGAACAACCTAATCGGCCTCATGGTACCATCTCGAAATCAATGTTATAAAATTATTCTATCACTTTGATAATTCATTATAAATCCCCACTAAGAGATATCAAACGCCAAATCCCAATAACTCCCACTGGAAGCATGAGATCGGATCATACATGCCCAACCAAGGCCATGGAGAGATTACTCTGATCTAACCAAGCCTTGGTGGCGTGTTCATGAGTTTAGACTCATAGATAACTTCAGAATATGATAGAGAAGAGATATATTTACAGAATAAGAACAATAGAGGCAACCATCCACTCATGGATCAAACGGCCAAACCATCCGGATGGATGATTTCAGGCGGCTTGTACTTGGTTTGTATCCAGTACCTTAGGTGTGTGTTCGGAAGCCCCCACACTCTTCTCTGCAGCCTTCTCCTTTCCTCTGGTATCCATTTCCGATCAAGTCTCTCTTGCCCACGGCTTAGAACCCACCGGAATCACCTTGCCTTCACACGGACTGCCTTGCGGTCACACTTCTCTTTTCTCTCTTTGATTCTGTAGAGATTTGGGCAGAGTTTCCCCTTATGTTTCTGATGAATTATGTCGACAGAGGAGGGGTTTATTTATAGGGAAGAGGCTTGCCAACCGTCCGGACGATGTGATTGGCCATTTGGCCAACGGACACCTTTTCGCCCAAAACCGCCCAACCGCTTTGCAAACCGTCCCTTTCTTCCTTTGGGCTGATCGATCTCAAGCCCAAATGCTTGCCCACAAGCTCAGCTCCCTTGCCCAAGCAACCTAGACCCAACGGACACCCATGACCAGCATCCGGTCCATGACCATCACTCATGGTCTGCAATGACCGGTCAAGACTCCATCACTCCGTCCAGCTGAGTTCAGCTGAGTACTAGTTGCCTGAGCTGAGTGAGCTACTCCTCCAGCTCCTGTGAGCTGCCCAAGACTGTGTGAGCTCCCTATCAGCTCCACCTAGCTGATTGAGCTGCTTCCGGACCATGTCCAGCTTCCGGATCACTCATCCAGCTACCATTTCCTTCTTTTCTTCTTATTATGGTCAAGTCTCAGCTTCCTGATGCACTTAACCCTTAGTTTAGACCATGATACGCTTGCCTTTAGGTCTTTATAACCTGGCCAGCCCATCTCCCCGCACCATGGCCTGTCCGGATGCCTTAGTTAGAACTAGGGACATGACAAGTCTCCCCCACTTGGAAGGAACTCGTCCCCGAGTTCATACTTGATGATTCTCCAACCACATACTGACTATACCACTCAGGATACTCAGCTTTCATTCTTGCTTCTGTTTCCCAAGTGATAATGTCTTTGCCATTGAATTCCCATACAATCTTTAGCATAGGAACTGTTTTCTTTCTCATTGCCTTTTCCATCCGATCTATGATCCGAACCGGCCTTGTTTCTAAGGTGAGGTTCTTACTAAGATCTTTTGGAATTTCTGGCAAAACAATGTCTTGATCCGTTAGGCACTTTCTTAGTTGAGACACATGGAATACATTATGGTAAGCATCCATTTCAGATGGCAAGTCCAGTTTGTAAGCCACTGCCCCAACTCTTTCAAGTATCCTGAATGGACCTAAGAACCTTGGGTCTAGTTTCCTTCTTCCAGAAAATCTTGCCCTACCTTTGAAGGTAATCATCTTGAGATAGATTAGATCACCAACCTCAAACTCAAGATGTTTCCTTCTCTTATCAGCATAGCTCTTTTGGCGGTCTTGAGCTTCCTTCATCTTCTCCTTGACCAGTTTAATCTTTTCTGTGGTCTCTTCCACAATCTCAGGACCTATTATGCTGCGCTCCCCCACTTGGGTCCAGCATAAAGGTGTCCTGCAAGGCCGCCCATATAATGCTTCATAAGGAGACATACCTATGCTGGTGTGAAAGCTGTTGTTGTATGCAAACTCCACCAGTGGTAAGTGCTTCTCCCATGAGCCACCTCAATCAAGAACACATGCCCTTAGCATGTCTTCTAGTGTTTGGATGGTCCTCTCTGACTGACCATCCGTTTGAGGATGATAGGATGTGCTCATGTTCACTCTTGTTCCTAGAGCCTTTTGGAATGCTCTCCAGAAATAAGAAGTAAACCTTGGGTCTCTATCTGAGACTATACTGGCCGGCACTCCATGCAGCCTCACAATCTGATCTATGTAGATCTTTACAATTTCATCCACTCCATCACCTTTCTTGATGGGTAGGAAATGTGCAGATTTGGTTAGGCGATCCACAATCACCCATACTGCATCCTTCTTGTTTCTGGTTGTGGGAAAGCCAGTCACAAAGTCCATTGTGATGTGATCCCACTTCCATTCTGGAATGGGAAGGTTTTGTAGTAAACCACTTGGAACCTGATGTTCAGCCTTGACCAATTGACAAGTAGGGCACTTGGTCACCCACTCAGCAATGTCAGCTTTCATCCTGATCCAATGGTAATACCTTTTGATGTCCTTGTACATCTTATTTAGGCCCGGGTGCACTGAGAACTTTGACTTATGAGCCTGGCTCATAATCTCTTCCTTTAGTCCCCGGTCACCAGGAACACTAACCCGCCCATGTACCAAAATGGTACCATTACTTGTGACTTGATATTCAGTCTTGTCATTCTTTGCAACCTTTTGCAAGTTCTCATCCAAGCCTTGTGCTTGTTGGATTCTGGTAAGTAGATCAGCCTGGTTTACCGCCTCTAGACCCAAAGGCTCATCCTCACTAGCCAAGGTGTCTAAGTGCAGTGACCGGACCATCCCTTCCAAGATCTCTGCTTCCTTCTCAGCTGATACCTCAGCTCTACGCCTGCTCAAAGCATCTGCCACTAGATTGGCCTTGCATGGGTGATAGGCAATGTCCAAATCATAGTCGGCCACAAACTCCATCCACCGCATTTGTCTCAAATTCAACTCAGGTTGAGTGAAGATGTACTTCAGGCTCTTGTGGTCTGTGAGAATTTGTACTTTGGCACCATACAAGTATGATCTCCATATCTTCAAGGCAAACACCACTGCGGCCATCTCCAGGTCGTGTGTTGGGTAGTTGCCTTCATGCTTTCTGAGTTGTCTTGAGGCATAAGCTATGACCTTCCCATTCTGTGTGAGTACGCAGCCTAATCCAGTAATGGATGCATCTGTGTACACCACATATGGTTGGTCTGCCTCAGGCAACACCAAGACTGGTGCACTGGTCAGCATGTCCTTCAAGGCCTTAAAGCACTTTTCACAAGCTTCTGACCAGATGAACTTGACATCTTTTCCAGTAAGTTGTGTCATAGGTTGTGCCACACTTGCAAACCCCTTGACATACTTTCTGTAGTATCCGGCCAAACCCAAGAAGCTTCTTACTTCAGTGGCATTCTTTGGTCTTGGCCATTCTTGTATACATTTGATCTTCTCCGGATCAACTGATACTCCTTCCTCAGACACTATGTGTCCTAGGAAACCAATGCTCTTTTGCCAGAAGCTACACTTGCTTAGCTTGGCAAACAATTGTTGCTCTCTCAGCTTCTCCAACACCAATCTGAGATGCCTCTCATGGTCTTCTTGAGTCTTAGAGTATACCAGTATATCATCAATGAAGATGATTACAAATTCATATAAGTACTCTCTGAAGATTTCATTCATCATCTTCATAAAGGCTGCTGGTGCATTAGTCAATCCGAATGGCATAACCACAAACTCATAGTGGCCATACCTAGTCCGGAAAGCTGTCTTCTTTACATCTTCTGATGCAATGGGGATTTGATGATAACCTGATGCTAAATCAATCTTTGAGAACCACTTGGCTCCTTTCAGTTGATCTAGCAACTCATCAATCCTGGGCAAAGGGTACTTGTTCTCTATAGTAACCCTGTTCAGCCCTCTATAATCAATGCACAACCTGAAGCTACCATCCTTCTTTTTAACAAAGAGGACTGGTGCGCCCCATGGTGATACACTTGGGCGTATGAACCCTTTATCCAACAACTCTTCAAGTTGTTTCTTTAGCTCAGCCATCTCAGCTGGAGCCATGCGGTATGGGCTCTTTGACATTGGGGCCGTCCCTGGTTCCAGTTCTATTATGAATGGGTCTGACCTATCAGGGGGAATGCCCTGTAGTGACCTAAACACATCATCAAACTCACCGACCAGCGGTATCCCGTCCGGGCCACCATCCCCTACGACCTCCTTAGTGGTGATTGTGGCTATATAAGCCTCACAACCTTGTTCCAGCATCCTTGCCGCTCGGACTGCTGATAACACTAAGCATCCAGAGGCCGGATTAATACCTTGGTACTTGATCGGGGGTCCACACCCACTCTCAAACTGCACCCTTCCTCGATGACAGTCTAAGGTGGCCCGATTCTTGCCAAGCCAGTCCATACCTAGGATCACCTCGTGATTCTTAAGGCGGACCACAATCAGATCCACCGGCATTGCCTTACTATGGATCATTACTGGAATGTCTTTGACTAGACCTAGTGGGTGCATCATTTGCCCACCGGCTGCACTCACCAAGCCAAGATCATCCCTAGTTCCCATTTGGAACATACCTTTTCCAATCATATCTGGACTCACAAAACTATGTGTAGCTCCAGTATCAAATAATACATGTGTTTCCACACCACCAATACATAAGGTCCCTACATAAGACCTTCTCTAAGTATCTAGTCCATCCTAGATTCCATACATGCCATTCTAATAAATTTAAAAATTTAAAAAGAATGGGTTTTAGAATTTTTACCAGTGATCGCCTTGAAGGGTCCGGACTCATCCACATCCCTTGAAAGCTCATAGACTCGAGGTGCTGAAGTTTGGCCTTGTTTGTGGTCTGGCCGGTTGTTCTCAACACGGCCCTTGCCTTGTCCAGTTTGTAACTGGGGACAGTCCACACGGAAATGCCCTTTCTTACCACACTGATGACAAGTCCTGGCTTCACTGGTCGAGCCTTGCCCACGGTTCCTATCCGGACCAGGACAATCCCGAGCTGAGTGATCCATCTTGCCACAACGGGTACAAGCTCCCATTGCCTTCCAGCACTCTCCTCCATGGTGTTTACCACACTTGGGACACTCTGGCCTACCACTTGAGGTTTTACCCCCTTCAGCCGCATCCCTCTTTCTCTTCTTGTCACCACTCTGACCAGAAGACACCACCACACTCTTAAGCTTGTGTTTGTTCTCCTCAGCCAGATTGGTCTCCAGCATTGCCATCCTTTCCACCAACTCAGAGACTGTGTTGAAGGTACGGACTGAGCAATAAGTCTTAAGCTCAGGCCTCAAGCCCCTTATGAACCTGCGGACCTGAACCTTCTCATCCTCAAGTTCCTTACCCACATACCTCCTGAGCCGGTTGAACTCTTCCTCATACTCCCTTACTGACCGCTTGCCCTGAACCAAGTCCAGGAACTTAGCTTCCAAACGGTCCCATGCTTCAGCTGGAAAGTACTTGTGGTTGAACTCAACCTCAAAGTCAGAGAACTTCACAATGGAACCATTGGTGCGCTTGTCTAGGGACAGCCACCAGTTGTGTGCATCTCCCTCCAGGAAGTGCACTGCTATGTCTCTTTGGTACTCCTCAGGGCACCTTGTAGACCTGAAGTTCCTAGCCAGCCGGTCCCTCCACTCATCTGCCTCCATGGGATCAGCACTTCCAGCAAAGTGTTTGGTTCCCAAACGGGTGATGTGCTCAAGCACCTTCAGGTAATCAACCTTCTTAGTTGTCCCAACTGGTGGATCCAACTCAATCACCTCAGCAAGAGGCGCCACATATCCACCAGTCACACCAACTCCAGGAGCTATCACAGGTGCTTGAGTAGTCTGACCCATAGATGAATTCACAACTGGTGTGAACACTTGGGTCATAGCCAGCATCTGACTTCCCATCAACTTGATTGCATCAAGTATCTGCTTCATGGTTGGTTCAGCCATTGGTTCATCCGGTCCAATCCTCCCATCTCCTTGGATGTTTGGATCAGCCCGGTTACCAGTCTCTGAGGACTCAGCTTCACCTTCCTGATCATTCCTTTGCTGCCCACCTGTTGCTCCTAGCTGACTTCCAGCTGCATTCAGTGGTTGCCCGGTCTCGTCCAACTGTCTGTTCTCTCCACCCAGCTGAACCTCAGTCTGATTCACTTGGGTTTCAGTCAGGATAGCCTCACTGGTCTGGCCAGTAGGTGGAACTGACAGCAACAATTGCGGATTGGGCACTGAGGCATCTCCTGCTCCGGACGCCCCTGTCCCCTCCTTAGTCTTCCGAGACTTCTTCTTAGTTCCCTTAGGACAACAAAGACAAAACACAAGGCAAAGGTTAGATTAACATTTTTATTTGCAAACCTCAAGCAATATCATGTTAACCAAAACCCAAAACCTGCCATGAGACCCAGCCGGATGTGTGATGACCTGCCCTAACCCAACAGCCTAGAATCATGCATGCTCTGATACCAACTTGTAAGACCCAAACCTGGATCCCATGATCCAACCAGTCCGCGGCCTTACCTAAACATCTAAGTGTAATTCAGCCGGTTAAGGTCCAATCTTTACTTAGTCATTTTTCAATCATTTGAGGTTCATGCAATAATAAAAACAATGCGGAAGCTTAAGGCAAACATCATATTATATATATGTCAAATGTGATCCATACAAAGTATTCAAATCATTCAGTTGCACAATAGGCTATGATAAATCCAAATGTAAACAACAAGTACTACATCACACATCCCACACGGCCAAGGTCTTCATGGCTCCTTAGCCTTACCACGATCCCTGTCAGGACCTGAAATCAAAACCCACAACACATATGCATAAGAATCATGACCGATATCCTAGCAATATACAAACCTAAGCATGGTTCGGACACTTAGCCTATTTCTGGCCGATTTGTGACCCATTCATTTACTCATCCAAAAACTAATTAACTACATGATAAATCATGATAAATCATGATTAAGAGAATGGTCCAAGCGGATTTCCCAGAACCGGCCTTGATCATATTGATCTTGGCCATGAACAACCTAACCGGCCTCATGGTACCATCTCGAAATCAATGTTATAAAATTATTCTATCACTTTGATAATTCATTATAAATCCCCACTAAGAGATATCAAACGCCAAATCCCAATAACTCCCACTGGAAGCATGAGATCGGACCATACATGCCCAACCAAGGCCATGGAGAGATTACTCTGATCTAACCAAGCCTTGGTGGCGTGTTCATGAGTTTAGACTCATAGATAACTTCAGAATATGATAGAGAAGAGATATATTGACAGAATAAGAACAATAGATGCAACCATCCACTCATGGATCAAACGGCCAAACCATCCGGATGGATGATTTCAGGCGGTTTGTACTTGGTTTGCATCCAGTACCTTAGGTGTGTGTTCGGAAGCCCCCACACTCTTCTCTGCAGCCTTCTCCTTTCCTCTGGTATCCATTTCCGATCAAGTCTCTCTTGCCCACGGCTTAGAACCCACCGGAATCACCTTGCCTTCACACGGACTGCCTTGCGGTCACACTTCTCTTTTCTCTCTTTGATTCTGTAGAGATTTGGGCAGAGTTTCCCCTTATGTTTCTGATGATTTATGTCGACAGAGGAGGGGTTTATTTATAGGGAAGAGGCTTGCCAACCGTCCGGACGATGTGATTGGCCATTTGGCCAACGGACACCTTTTCGCCCAAAACCGCCCAACCGGATCGATCTCAAGCCCAAATGCTTGCCCACAAGCTCAGCTCCCTTGCCCAAGCAACCTAGACCCAACGGACACCCATGACCAGCATCCGGTCCATGACCATCACTCATGGTCCGCAATGACCGGTCAAGACTCCATCACTCCGTCCAGCTGAGTTGAGCTGAGTACTAGTTGCCTGAGCTGAGTGAGCTACTCCTCCAGCTCCTGTGAGCTGCCCAAGACTGTGTGAGCTCCCTACCAGCTCCACCTAGCTGATTGAGCTGCTTCCGGACCATGTCCAGCTTCCGGATCACTCATCCAGCTACCTTTTCCTTCTTTTCTTCTTATTCTGGTCAAGTCTCAGCTTCCTGATGCACTTAACCCTTAGTTTAGACCATGATACGCTTGCCTTTAGGTCTTTATAACCTGGCCAGCCCATCTCCCCGCACCATGGCCTGTCCGGATGCCTTAGTTTAGAACTAGGGACATGACAGGAAATCTTCTTCCTCACAACTCCTATGAGATTTATTCAA